>NC_041024.1:19602966-19902966 GCF_900634625.1 Parambassis ranga | reverse complement strand
ACAACATGCCTTCCTCTACGAATGTAAGCATCAACCACTAAACACGTGACCAACATTTGTTGTAAGAATATTGTTCCTGTGACATGCTTGGGCTTGTTCTAATACTCTGTTATGATCCGTATGTTTTCAGCCTGCATCTAATAACACCTCAGCCTCATCAGCAGCTGTGAATGTGCAGAGGAGGACATGATGATGGAGTTTCTGTCAGTGGGTTTGTGGTGGGATGTCCTCCGTGCATCTGTACTTTAAAACACATGAAATATGTTTAGTACAAGCTATTGTGTCCAGTAATGTAAAAAAAAATGTAGAAAATGGTCAATTGTGAACTTATTTTCCCCCAAATGTTGTTATTCAATGTCATGTGAATTAAAAGACATTTTGTACTTTTGAAAGTAGCTGCTGGTGTTGAAAAGTCAAATTATTTCAGACGTGTGCTGCAGGTTGTGCAAGTTTCTAAAGAGATGTACAATGATAACCACAGTTTTTGCAGGAAAGCGAGCAAATGTAGGTGAAGAATAACAAAGAGTCTTTGGAATTGCTAGTCATTTTTATTCATTTTTTGCATTGCTGGTACACTTGGAAAGATTCAGTTGCCAGGTCAAGAGAACAATAAGCAACATAAGCCAAGCAGTCCCCCTTCATATCTTCTATCAGGGCAACATGTTTTTATTATTACTTTGTATATATATTTTGTAGAAGCCACTAGTAAACCATTTGACACAGCTGAGAAGCTAACAGTTACAGTCCAAGGTCTGTAATGATGTCTTAAAAAAGGCTGCAACAGTTAGGGAAATAACACAGACAAAAAGCAACAACCCCTATATCTTGATTGTGCAAAGCACATTAACTATAAAAAGATATATATTTATATGTATATACAGCAAACAATTCTCTGTAAACATGTTAAGTATGTTAGTTTTCTGAAAACATGGTGTCATTTCATAAATACAGGCAACATTGGCATCCGCAAACATCACAAAAAGATAACATTCTGGGCTTTTAAATACAGCCCACTGCCATAGAAACTGAAGAAACAAGGGCTTGAAAAAACACCCTCATCACACAATATTTTAGTGTTTAGCATGGCATATTTGGTAACCTTTATAGATTGATGGTGTAGTTCAACTCTGTAGGAAACAATGTGCTTTCACATATTGGGAGGTGAAAAATAATGTTCCATGTAATATGTCTACAAGAATGCTAACATACAGTAATGGTATTACATGTAAGAAAATACAAAAATAAGATTAATACTGTCAATAATTGTACACAAAAAAATATTGTATTATTAAACAGAAGAAAAAGTTACATTTATGGGAGTTAGTGTTAAATTAGAGCAAACGACCGCCAATTAGAGAGGAGGAAATGAACTATGCTCTCATCCAATAGGGTGTGTAACCTCACATTTTATCAATAACCTCAGACTGCCTCTCATCTCTTCAGCACCATTCATCTTCTGAACAACGCTTTGGTTGGAAATAATATTCTGCAAGTGCTATCAATACCAACATGGCACATAGTTACTGCTATAATTCTTAACTCTGGTCAGTTGTTGAAAAAGTAGTGTATTTCTCTCAAATTACACCTCTGCAGTGACTTACTATATTTATGCTGAGCCTGCTCAAAGCCTCTTCATAAAAAGAACTAAATATTTATATTTCAACTTCAGTATTTTACAAGCTATGAAACAGTAGATAGTAGCTGTATTCTGAGTCATCTTGCATGAGATTTGGCAGTTACAGCTATGTAGACACAGTATATTTATTATGGGCAAAATGAGAGCATTTCAAGCCCCCGCCCCCTCGTAATCCCCCGCCACACACACACACACGCACGCACACAGACACACACACGCACAGACACGTTCAGCTGCAGAAGCAAGTGGGTGACGGCTGTGCACGTCTCCAGCTCTTGTCTGAGGAAACGTCAGCTCAACAGACAGAGAAACAACCACTAGACTAACTGCTGCCAGCATGACACCTTTCATTTTTAAAACATGGCAGTTGAAAAAACTTCAAAATACATCTGTGTGTTTTTTTTTTTTATGGGGATGTTTGACATGGAAAAATATAGATACAAAAATGTCGAGCCAGTGTGTATGCTTAATAACGCCGCTGAGGCTTTGAAATCTTCCAATTTAGTGGGTGTGGACTGTAATGGCTGCAGCTAGACCCACTCAGTGGCTCATGTAACAGAGCTGCAGGTCCTCCATGGCACTTCGCTGTGGACTTGTTGGACATTAGGCCATCATCAGTACTGGTGAAGGTAGGAGGGCCTGTGCTCATGTTTAAGGGGGAAGGATTTAAAGCCCTTGGTCATGGATTTATGTTGCTGCTGCTGCTGTTGTTGCTGCTGCTGCTGCTGCTGCTGCTGGGTGAAGGGGAAACCAGAGGAGATGCCAGTAGAGGGGGTACAGTCGCTTGCAGTGGACCACACTGGGGACTGCAGCATCTGCATGGAGTCACTCCACTGGGAAGAAGGGATGTTCATCTGGAACAAGGAAGAGCTGGGATTGGGCATGGTGTTGGTGTGGGTGGAGTGCTGCCACGGTGCTTTGGGAGGCCAGGTTTTAGTTTTGCTGTCCTGTGGTGACAGCATTCGGGAATGAGTTAAAAAGTTGAAACAAAAAAAAAAAACGATCTTACCAACTCCTACAAACTAGGACAAAGAAATGTCATTGAGAATGGTAGTGTCATTAATACTGGGGGGGCCTCATACCTGGTTATCATCACTGATGTGATGGAGAGGTGGTGAAGGCAGGGTGCACACCTCTGGTTCACCACAGCTATGTTTTCTGAGGACACAGACGTTTACATACGTCAGCTACAGTAGATTGTTATTGGATGAGTACGACGTGTGAAATGTGCAGCCAAGCTTTCCTGTCTGTAGAAGCACTTTATGAAACATTGTATGGTAAACAAGAGGAGATAGAATTATGACTATATTAAGCTCATTACATGTAAGAATTTAGAAGTTACCGTCTTTGTTTAACTGCCGCTACGAGATCCGGCCCAGAAAACATGGAAAACAGACTGTCACCATTGGCTGAAGACGTCTCATCGCTGGAGCTGGCCGAGTCTCCCTGATTGGCTGACCAGCTGTTGTTTACAGTCTCACTGAGGACACAAGCAGAAGATAGTTAGCAGTGTTTTCCATTAAAATCTGTCTGGCTTACATGACCGAGAACCCAGAGAGCCTTCTGTTAATAATTCATAGCAAAAGCAAAGCACACTAAACAGCATTCTTGTACAGTGACAAGTGAGATGACACCCCTATAACAGATGTTTGTGTATTCTTCCCTTTACAGAGTAAGAAGCTGGTTGGTGTCTCACACTTGTGGCTGGAATTAAATAGTCATGATTAAGATGTGAAATGCCTCACATATCGATGGTGCCTGCAACATTAATAAGTGAATCAAAACATTGTCTAATACTACTGAGAACTAATGATGGGTTTTAAATAAACCCCTTACAATTCAGCACTTTACTGCTGGCCCAAAAATTTATTTGCGTTATTTGCTTTCAAAACAAAAGTGTATTTATGCACATAAACAATATACAAAGATATGTTCGGAAAAATCAAAAGGCAGATAAAGCTAGATAGACAGAGCTTCTCAGCTAATAGCAAAAGCATGATCTGCTCTACGTTCTTATCTGAGGACATCAGGCTGTGTACATATGTATAAGTAATAAGTTTCATTTAGATGTTGGCTATAAAGAGCCTTAAAACTAATTACTAAAATTACTTCTGATGCAAACTGTTCGTGGAATAATGTGTTTTCTTTTGTCAGTTTACTTTAACATACACCCTAAAACATGGGAAGACATCTGACTTCGTATGTTTTATGGGTTTTATATACACAGCAAGGGACCACAGTAGAATAATGGCGATGCAGATGTCCTTGTAGTTACCTACCCTTCACTGTAGTATTCTGGGTGGGACCAGGTCCTGTGCTGCTCATCAGGCATTGGCCAGTTGCTGCGAGTGTTGCTGGGGCGACGGATGTGCTGCACCTGTCGTTTCTGTTGCATGGCCTGACTGACGCCAGCAACGTAACGTGCAAACTCCGGGTCAGAGCCAACTGTGCACGGAAAGGGAGGATAAACACAACTATGAGTTTCTGACACCCTCAGCTTTTCTCTTTCGCTCCCTGGAGCTCAATCCGTTTAGCCAGACTGTCTACCATAGCAGAAAAATCACAATAGCCGTAAGTCAGCCCTGCACAATAGGCCTTGACTGCAGTCAAAAGAGTCTGCTGCACTGTAAAAATAGAAACGGACACAAGCCAAATTCAGCATAAATCATCAAATTATAGTCACAGCCATATGCAGGGGAGGACAGCTGCTTAGCCGACTATATTTACTATATATTTACATTTATATAGGGCCTGAAGTTGTCTCCATTATTCCTGACTGGTTACAAGATGTTAATAATAACAGTGTGTCAACACTTTAGTCTGACTAGCAGCACTACTGAGTAATAGTAATGATATTTAGCATAACGTTTTCACAAGGTACTGCATAAATAAATTTAAATAAACTACGGCCTTGACAATCTTGTTTCTTCGCATTAGCTTCAACAGATGCTCTCCTGTTGCTACTTTGCAGTGCTTTAACTAAACAGTACCATTTATAATGTTCTATTATTCTGCATTACCTTGTTGTAATGTGACGGTGTGGCCTTTTCTGCATAATAATAATCATCACTTGACGACCTCAGTGTTGATATCAACTCTTCTCTGCAAACTCATTTTCTTTTATGAGGCTATAAAGATTGAATTTAGATGGGGAAGTTTTTGTTTGTCAGCTAGATACCCACTGTGAGTATCTTAATAATTTCAGCTAATTGCGCTGCAGGCAAACTCTCAGGCCACCCACCAAACCTTCTATGAACCTTAGTCTTCTGGTATAATGGACACCTGACTAGTAATTGCTCATCATGAAAGCACTGCTAAGCCTCTCCAGGGTTTGTTAGAATGAAGTAAGAGTTTAAATACGATTAACTAGTCTAACTACATATTATCCTATAATTCTATTTCTTTGTAAAGTCGGAGCCCTTGCTATGGTTTGAAACGTTCATGCACTACTAAGGATGAAAAGTCATTGGACATCTCATGGGAAAGTGAGCCTCACCTGCTGGGTCAAAGGGCAATGTATCTCCCAGGACTCCAAACACTCCTTCACTTTGGTCCCTGTTGGGCCAAGTATTGTTGCGGGGCCCTTGTGGCTTCTGACCCAACATCTCTGACATGACACTGTCCATGTACGTGCTGACGAGGCCCAGACTGTACAGGTCTGAGCTCAAATCCGGCAGTCCAGGGGATCCCCACTGACCAATGGGACCCAGGGGTGACAGGCCTGCTGGGGGGCCCTGTGGTGGAGGCTGCTGCCCAGTGGTGCCAAGCCACTTGCTTGCCACTCTCTGCTGTGGCAGGACCTGGGGTGGGGTCTGCTGAGGAGGATGTTGAGGAGGAGGTGCCTGCTGCTGAGTGATGGGTTGCAGGAGGTGCTGGTAGTACTGCAGGGCTTGTGGGGAAGGCTGCTGAGGAGGTGCAGGAGGGGGCTGCTGTTGCTGCTGCGGGGGCTGCTGTTGCTGTGGAGGAGGAGGCTGTGGTTGGGGCTGAGGCTGCTGCTTCTGCACTGAAGAAGCAGGCGGTGGCTGAGACTGGGGTTGAGGCAGGCTCTGAGCTGGAGGCTGGAGGGCACTGTGAGAGATAGACTGTGAGGCTGGTGGAGGGCCACTTGGAGGCTTCAGCTCAGCAGGGTTAGCAGATGCCACAGAATTCCTCCTCTTGACAAGGGGTGAGGCCTGCTGGGATTTTCCCATGTTGAATCCTGAGAGAAAGTCAATGACATCCTGCATCTCTTGGTCAGTCGGCAGGTTCATCCCCTGGTCTTCAGACACTGAGCCATTGGCCAGCTGGCTTTGCTGTGTAGAGTCAGGGGTACAAGACAGGCTGCCCATCTGCAAAATGCTCTGTAGCCTCCCATCAATGTGGCCCAGGCTCTTGGCCTTATCCTCAACGCTACTGGTTGTTACCATGCTGCGTGATGGGGTGCTAGGGATGGAATAGCTGCCCCCGCTATTTGAGCTGGATGAGACCTTCTTGGTGAACTTGGATGTTAACTTAGATATTGTTTTGGGCAATCCACTGGAGGTCTTGGAGCTGGTACCTGGAGGCAAGTCTGTTGGGCTGCCATAGTCTGGGCTCTCTCGCTGCAGTTGTATCTGAATAGTGGGCAAGGCTTGCTCCCTGTTATATACAAGAGAAAGACAGAAAGCATAAAAATTATTATTACATCTTATGTGGAGGAGGATCAAGTAGCTATTTATCTTCCACTCACTTCCTCTCCTTCCATCTGTTAATGTCAAACACTGCTGTGTAAAGTACGTCTACAAGACCCAGGGTTTTCTCTGGGTCCAAGCTTCGTTGGAGCAAGGACATAGTAGCTGGGTCCTCCTTCAGACACCTGAACATGAACAGATAAACACACACACACACAACAGGATAGGACAGAAATTCAACACAATGTCTCACACATAAAAGCCAAGGTGTATTTGATAAAGAATGAATACCTGACATTCGATATTCATAAACAAAGGAGGAAAATCAAGGACATCTATTATCTAGTCAAGTATAATGACTAGATAAATTGCATACTTGGCACAAAAGTGTTAATCATGTGAAAATGTACTTTACTTATAACAGACACACTAATATAGGATCAACATCATTTTATTGTATTTATAAAACAGTTAAATATATGCGTATAAAAGGTTAACTCTTTAGTTAAAACACAATCTGGATGAATCCACCACACAGCATATTATTACTAACCATGTTGGACTTACCATGTAGAGGGAACCTGGACAACCACCTTGGATCCCTCCAGAGTGATCTGCGGAGCATATGCCTCCTTGTTCTCAATCTGAGCTGTATCAACAACCACCTAGTGGGACAAAAACACACTTCTATCACCATCACTTGACAGAAGGATCATCCTTGCAGCTAAAACCTACTGAGAATTCCAGAGGTATTTGCATGTTTGTAGGATTCATATATACAGTAACAATAAACTGACAGCCTTAAATATAAAGCAGACTCTAGATTTACTTGCTATAATATTGTTTTTTAAAAAAAGGCTTGACACTGTTTTCTGACTTTTTCAACCCAAGCAGTGAGAGGCAGTTCAAGGTAAGAAAGTTGAACCTTTTCAGTCACTGACATCAACCAGGCTAGCCTTTCTGTCTGCTGACAGTCAAATATATTTGCAAGTTCTTTGAAAGTGGCCTTGGCTCCTCGACCCAGAGTAGCTGGGTCAGAGAGAGGGAGGGAAAGTGGGAGGAGTTAATTTCCTGTATTAAAGGAAATGACCCTATTGTTATTAAAAAAGCAGGTGTATCCTCGGAAAACCCAGCCTGACCATGTGAGAGAGCCACAAACAGTCAGTCATCCATGTCCAAACACATGACAAGGTCACTGGTGGTAAAAAAAAAAAAAGAAAGAAAGAAAATGGTCTAAGTAATTTACTTTACTGATCCATGATTAGTTGATACAAGGAAGTCTCTGGTGAGTTATGTTGTCAGAAAAAGAACCGATATTGTGACTCTCCCTGTAATTGTCATGTGAGTAAAAAGGAAATGTGTGGTGAACTGCTTGACAGTAAGAGAATGACTAAATACTATGCGTGTGTGTGTGCATGCATGCTCCTGTGATGTCCATTTTCGGTTGAGTGGTGATAGATTCAGATAAGGTGCTAATGCAAAGTGCTCGTTCATCATCCATGAATTGTTTTACAGTTAGCATGGGGCTGGCAAGGCTGGATGGGAACACACTCTTCAGTTTTGACACACAAAATAGGACAGACCACACGGAGGAAATAAACACTGGAGGATAAACACGCTGGTGTTACTCTGAGGAGAGTCCTGCTGCTGACCCCTCCTTGTGACTCTCCTTTTCAACATGAGGGCGGGGGAGATCTGTTTGCAGACCCGTCCAGACCAGCCTATCCTTCACTCAGATACTGCAGGAATGTGTCTTCCTTTTGTGTCTCTCTGGTGTTTGTTTACACCTCTCGGCTGCCTCAAAGCATGTGCAGATGATCTCATCTCCATTACAAATCTGACAATCTACAATGGGATGCAAGATGCTGAACCTGTGGCATTCAGAGTACTTAGTAATTTAAGCAGAAGTGTCACTGAAGTACAACAGGCCTGTTCATGTTGAAATACCACTTACAATTCACTATCAGTTTAACACAGACGTTTTTTTTGCACAAATTCAATATTACTGAAAAAGCAATAGTCGATACTAATAGATACAGTATTTTAGCCTAATTTCATGTTAAGAAAAGAAAACCAACTCTACTCACCAGACCAGCCTGGGCGAACAGGAGCTGCACAGCTGTCTTGCAAGCTCCTCTCCAACTGGATGGACACACTTGGTTGAGGACCTCAGTGACAGGAGAGTCATCCCTAGGGGTCACTCCGTTCTGGCCCAGCGCCTCCTTAATGAGCTGCAGCATCGTGTGCTGAGGAGACAAAACATGGTAGGCCATTAACGATGCAGCTAGCCATCAACATCTGCTGATGTTACACAATAGACAACAGAAACAAAGAAGCATATCTGAATAACCTGCAGATTGTCAATAACAGTTGTTTCAAAGACGGTACCGTTTTCAGTTTGAGGTTTTCAGCCGCTGACTCGTTGAAGGACACCCCTTTGAGAAAATGTGAGCCGATCTGGACAGGGATGGTGGGTAGCTCGCACTGGATGGGCTGGGAGGTGGTCTGCATCCTGCCTGCCTGCTGAGCCTCTGCCTCACTGCAACAACCCTGAACACACACACCAGTCCATGAACACACAACAGTCCAAGCATACGGCTTCGAAGACTCTACCGTCACAAAACTGAACCAACAATTTGTAAGAGCGAACCCACCTGTAAGGCTGCCTCCACAGCTTTGGGATTTAAATGAAAGCCAGCCTTCAGTGCGTACTCACTGTGGCCCAGGCTCTCCAACGCTGCTTTATAGGCCTGGATTGGGACAAAACATAACCAGCTACGTTAGTTTGTCAATTTCTTAATGTCTCACTTCTCTAGGTACTGCAATTCCACCGACGACACCTTCTAGTTTAATTACAAATATTTAATATTTCCAAGAAAACAAAAAAAGACTGTGCTGCGATTTGAATATAAGCATTTTTAAATCACCTACTGCAACTCCAGTTGATCTTGTCTATAGTCTCTAAGATACTGTACCTGTAAAGCAATGTCAATCTTCATGTTGAGCTCCTTCAACTGGTGTTCAGGGATGGTGGTGTTGTTAGAGCAAAAGAGCTGCTGAACCTGGATGCCTGCCAGGCAGCCGTCCCGGCCCCTCTCTCTCAGCCTAGCCATGGCCTGAGGGCACACAGACAGTTCTGGGTCAGTTTAACAGCAACAACTTCTCCATGACCTCTACAGCAAAATCATGCATTCTACATACCATAAAAGAGAACGTACAACAAAGTACAAATCTTACAATTTTAGATTAGTGATGTTTTTTAGATGATAAAAGTGTGTCCAGCTTCGGAAATTGAGTTCTGGGTGTTTCCCCCCTTGTAGGCCTGTTTCCCTTTAGGGCTAAAACTCTGCATACCATGGTTTAGACACATCAATCAACCCTTTACTGTCCTTTGTGCCTCACCATATAACACAAAGCCCAAAATGGGCCAGAGGGAATGATTATCCTGAGGATTAGTTTGGTCATTTTACAAAGCATGGCTTCCCTAACATTGCCTTTGTTTAAAGGGGTACAGCACATAGCGATGTACGTTCACAAACAAGCTCTAGCCCAGAGAAGACGACATTGGAAATTGACAATGAAAATCATTAATGGCTAGCATTTCTCAAGAATGAGTAATATGTTGGTGTTTCACCTCACACATTATCCTACATTATTTAGGCCCAGACCTGGAGGGGTCCTGGGGCTGTGGCTGCATACCTCAGCTGCACCTTTCCATGAGCGAGAGGCTTCCTCCAGCTCTGTGAGAGGCCCAAGGTCAGAGCTTTGGGAGCGGGCACTGGTGCAGCGCTCCTGGGCCTGTGCAAGGGCCTCAGCTAGGCAGGACTGAGCCACGGGCTGGACCTTCTGCAAAGCCTGTGATAGAAACTGGAAATGGACCTGCATCACCGTGAGGAAGCACCGACCCAGTACCTAGAAGAATACAATGGGAAACACCATCATTAACATGCAAGAGTAGCTCAATCAGGAGTTTTGAGAAACCAAACATTTAGAATAACCTCAGGCTAGGAAATAAACATGTATGACCAATTCCTTTTGTGACTCTGACAAAGTATCTGTTCTTTTTCTAATTAAACCGCATGTCAAGTTATCTCTGACTGTTTTGTGGTCTGATTTTTTTATATACAATTTCAGGCCTCTTTAGCCAAAAAGAGTAGTATTTAATTTTCTGCATATGAGAAACATTAACATTTACAGCAAATATGCAACGGTCTGTTTGGTCCTGACTTTTTAACACACATCACTTTTTTTTAGCTCACGCTGCAGCAAGTTATATATACTATATTTAATGCAATATTGTCTTCAACCATCTGCAGCAACATCATCATACACCATCATTCAAAATAAAACATGGTGCCTGAGCAGCTTTCAGCTGAGGGAGCTATATTACATATTTAAATATAAGAAATGTCGAACTAGGCACAATATTTAATATTCTACTATAAACCTGTCAGCACATACAAATGTAAGAAACTGGTAAAATTGCTAATTACAATTAAATATTAAAATATTTAAATTTTTACAGAAACAGTTCCACATCTACTGAGCTGTGCCCAAGTGCTTGTTTGTTTGCTGAGAGAATAGTTCAGGCTTAAAGGCTGTTTGTTGTCCAGTTAGCAAAATAAGAGAAACAGGACACCACAGGGCCTGCCATGGTCACAGGGTTTTCTTTTTCAGGTACCTGCTGAAAATATCTCAAGGGATAGGCTTGAGTTATGAAGACAGAAATATGCTGTTGCTTTCAGATGGCGGACAGGGACAACAGGACCCAGCCACATTCATTCTTCAACACCACCTCAAACCAAAACTAAACTTACATGCATTGTTTTCATAACAATTACTAAACACGGGATGATGGCTTATCCATCATCTGCTGTGGAACGCCTGAGGCATGACTTCGGAATTTCACTCGTTTTTTTTCCATCTGGTGGATGTTATTGGTTGATGGGCCATCATTTGTACTTGCTACTAGTTGCTTACTTACTATTTAGCAAGAAGTTTCATGGTAACGTTATCATAAAAGGACTTGATGAGAGAATGTCACCGCATGCCTTAACTATTTCCCCCTCAGCAGTAGTACATTTACTGTCTTGGCAAGCCAAGTTGCAATGTGGAAGTAAATTTTAACAGCAACAAGGAGGGTTTAAAAGCAGACTTCACTGAACATCTTAAAAGAAATTGCACAACATGTTTGTTGACATAGCTGCTCAATGGAAAAATTAAAGCAATGCCACAACTTACACACGGCAGAAATGTATGGTTGTTTTTCTCTTCTGAGAAACATTGTGTTGTGGTTATGCTGGCTTCAATGACATCATAGTGCTGTTATTATGTCTCTAGGTGACATAAAGACATATCCAAAGAAAAAACATTTATGTAGTAAAGTGCTATATAAAAGATGAAAAAGCACACATAGCTTTTTTTGTCCTTCTGAGTCCTCCTGTCTATTACAGGGTCATATGTCATCGTTTTTCTTCGCTCAGCTCCTTATGCTATTAGAAGGGTACAAACCAACACTTTGCAGGGTCTATGATAAGCATGCTAGCATGAATAATGAAAGTGGCGAACTAACCGGATCAGCCAATAGTACCGCCTCCAAAGCTTTAAAAAAAACAACTGCTGTAAAATCTTCGACCCAACACTCAGATCCAGTGTACTATGAAGGATAAAATACTGCCTACCACTTTGCCTTTTTCCAGCTAACTCTAAAGGACACAAACCATAAACACAGGCTGAGATCCAGAGTGCACAAGATGTGAAATTCTTTCCTCTGCTGTTGATACTGAGCAACTAATCAGAACTCAAACAAGGGAAATTCAAGCCTGTACAAAACGGCAAAATAGATAACTGAAGACACATATAGGCTGATAATGACACTAGAGCCTAGTATGTAGCATATCCTGATGAAGATAACAAAACAACACGAACAAAAGCTGACAACAAGATAAAAAAATACTCTCAGCATTACAAAGTCTACGATGAAATGAGGACATGGCAACAGCACAAGATAATGGAAACCACATGTGATTGGCTGTGCTGTATCCCACACAGCAATGGAAAATATGAGAAATAAAGAATGCAGCAGAGCCAGGCCGATGTCGGCCCCTCTCAGAACCAAACAAGGCGACTGATGAATCAATCATCAATGTTTATACTTTTTATTCTGAGAACACCTGCATTATCAGTGCACCAAATCTAGGAAAGTACTGCTTCTGAGATCCTCTTCTGGGGAAAGGGAGAGTGAGGTTGTTATAATAACCAGATGGGAGCATGGTGGGGTTGCACTAGTGTCTGATCTCTAAAAAGAAACAAGCAGTCTAACATACGTAGTTGATATCTTAAACATGGAGAATTTTGTTTTTCATTCTTGGGGTTTTCCTTTTTAAACAATCATCCAAGGGAAACAGAAACTCACAATAATGCTAACCCACACTTTTTAAATAACTTTGCAGATTACTGCAGAACTTCTGCAAATTAAGATGAACCTTTTTCTTTAACACCAAAAAGTTCCAGTCACATATTATCTAACATGTGCACAGTGTCCTCATTCATCTCTGCAGGCATACTGTTCCATATCTTGACATGTAAAAACCCCAATAGTCACATCACATTGTCAGTATAGTTGTCTGACAGCATATGGATGAAGAATATACCCACCCTTGATCAAAATCACAGAAATCTTATAAACCTTTTATTGGTTTCTATCTGAACTGAACGCAGGATGGGTAGAAATGTTGTTGCTATTTTACATTCTAAATAGAAATTGCAAACAAATGTCATACAACAGGATATCCTACTCATGAAATACGTTATGTCCATGTGCTGTCTCCGTTGTCTTACTGTGTGTAAAAGGAAAACATAAGCAAAGCAAACAGTATTAAAAAGATACTAGAAGTGTCGGAAGGAAGTACTAAGGTGTTGTTTTCCATGTGTACTAAGGTGAGAGTGCTTATTCGGTGACTCTGAAAACAACAAGAGCCATGAAAGTCTCTTGTTGTGGGGACTTCTGTCTGCCTCTGGTCTTTTCTCTGCGGTTTAAATTTACAAGCTCGGCACACAGCCTCTAAACAAACCGTGACATTTTCATGCATATTTGGCATTGAAGCCACTCTGAGCGGCCAGAGAGCTGAGCTCTATTCTGCGGAAAAAACTGCTTTTGTAGACAGCACTGACCAGAAGTTTTGGGACTTTGGATAAAAAAAAGGGGGGGGGGGGCAAAAATGGAAAAAGGAGAAGGAGACACAAGCAAGGGAAAGAAAAGGGGAAAGCTTCACATACCACAACTCCCCTAACTCTGAAAATGCATTTGGTGCTTTTAGAAGACCTCATAATAACCAGCTGCCAAACAACATTCCTCCATTCATGCAGACAAGGAAAATTCTCTTTACAGTCACAAACACATCACATCATAAGAGATGGACAGAATCAGCTGTAATTATCACACTCCAGGCCTAAACAGTTTTAATCTGTGCTCCGAGTAAAAACAATCCTCTCCTGAGTGATCACAGTCCTATTCCACAGATGACGTATGTCAACATCATATTGTCAGTCTGACAACCCACCACAGTGCTAATCTAGGGATTAAAATGCACATTTTGTTTCCAATGTATGTTACCATCACTCTACCAGCACAACATTATTGTGTATATGCAGCGTTTCCTCACATGGATTAATACAGTTAACACATACTGGAAGATGTGTTAGACCATTGTGAAATAAATGCTTCCCTCTATGATTTAACACAAAAGTGCCCTTCATGCCCATGGCCAGACAGCAAGTGTGAGTGCCAAGCCATGCGGTCTAAACTTCACAGACTTGGGCTTCCTCTAATATTCATCTGTGCATATCCAAGACCACAGAGTCAGATGTACTGACTGCGGTGCAAAAGTGTTTCCTGTTTTTGGTTCAGCCACATCCACTGAGGTTCTGCAGTCCTTCCAGTGTTTTGGCCGCTGCCATGTACCCAATCACTGCTACACAATAAAGGATTATCGTGTGCTGCAACAAGAAGTTAGTACAAACTCCTAGAATTTCTGCTTTACGTTGTTGGTTCAGCAACAGAGACACCAGTGTCACACTGCTACACTTTTGTCAGAGGTACCACAGAACTGAGATGAGACAGAAATGTTTTCATCCCAATTTGTCTTGGTAGAGACATAGGTAACCAACAGAATTACTGAATTTAAATACAATCCTTATTTTCACAAAACAACAGTTCAGTCTGTGGAATAGGGGCAGATATGGGTCTCCAACTGACCATTAAAGGATGGATAAATAAGCACATGTAGTAATCATTAAGACATAGGTGTGTTCTGGGGGCTGCTTGGGTGTGGTGCACAGATTAAAACACAGCTACTTGATGCTGATGGCTCCACAAAAACCATCTATTACAGAAGCACAATTACACAAAACTGAAAACTGGAATTACTATGATAAACACTAAATTGTCATGCATTGTGGTTTCCCGTAATTATCAATATATGATTATTATTTCCCACAACTGTCATTTTAGGTCTTACGGTGTCGACATGAGTTATCCTACCTGCCATCATGAACTTCCTGACCTGGGTATAAGTGGATCTGACAGAGCGTAGATTTAGTATTCATAGGTTTCTGTAATACAGTATTCCAAAACTGGTGCCTTATATTGTTAACAACTACCAGTTCTTTAAGCCTATGGTTTGCACTAAAATTCTTGTCTTTTCCTATTGTAGTTCACTGTGAATTCAGCAAATATGTTTTTAGTTCTTTTGATGACTATAAAAAAAACAGTGTGACCAACCCGTCACAATCACATGTGCACATCCATTTCCTGCGAGTAGTGGAACATAAAAAATAATGAAATGACTAACCAGGTGTAACAACAAAATAGACAGAACCATAGAGGCAGCACCAATTTTAGACAAAATGAAAATGACTCCCACATCACAGCTGAGCCCAATCTCTGAACACACTATCAAACTCGCATAAAAAAAATGCACCAGCTACAATACTTCACATTTTGCACATCAGCAAATTCAGCACTGCAGGATGATGGTGTGGTATTCACAGTGACAAAAGAAGGCCCTTCTTCTCACATCCTCCGTGTTTTTCACACCTCACCCTCCTGTCTTGACACCAGCTTAACACCGGGCATGAGAATCCTGTTTGAGCCAGGAAACACAGTTTCATGGAGTCAGCTGTCTGACAGGGAGGAGCTAAGCATCTTAGCACCACTTCTGGAAGGTGAGACATTGGTAAATAAATATAATAAAGCTTGTGCTGCATATTTAAATCACCTCAGGCTGTGAGAGTACATTTCTACCTCTGGTGGTAGAAATGAGACAACACAAATATATTTGCCATACTACCATGTAAAAAACAGCTAAACAAGTTACATATGGAGCTTATGTGATTCTGTTTGAGGACCTACCTCTACATCCTGCAGGCTGAAGTCATTCTGGTCTTTAAAGTTGGCAGCTCCAGCACTCAGCTCCATCAGCATCTTGGCAATCTCAGGCTTTATTGCTGCAGTCAGCCTGCTGGCCGCCTCCATGACGTGTTCCTGCACGTCCTTCAGTTGCATAGCTGCTTTGGAATAGTGAGAGTTCCTGAACACACTACTGAACAGGTCTGTGAGGAAGGCGCTGGCCCGGCAGAACACATTGAGGGCATCCAAATATTTGGAGATGCCTTGCTGGATGTCGGCAACAGCAGTGGTGGTGCCAGACGTTGGTGGGTGGCAGCTGCCAGGCATGCCTACACTGGTGCCCATAGGCGAAGAGGCAGAGCAAGAGGAAGCCAGAGAGGCGCTCAGGGTCCGGCTCAGCTCAGGCATCTGGTACTGCTGGTGCTGTTGCACTTTCTGCTTGGACCCGCCGAGCAAAAAGCGACGCTTGTAGTCCATTTTACTTTCCTGCGCACTACAACAATACATAGGTGGTGCAACAGCACCGGAAGCTCCTGTGTAAGTTTGTTGTCCCCACAAAGTGCTCTTGTCCTTTATACAAAAACACTGAATCCAACAGACCTGAAACTGTTCAAGTTAGGAAGAAAGACAGCTCAGGGATTCCACTGGCAGGAGGTTCATCTCAGTGTGCCTTGTTGGGAGGCAGCACAAATGAGGGTGGTGCCAAAGGTGATCCAAAACTAGAAGGTCAAGTAAAATGCTTACATGCAGCCCTGCTGCAGACACGTCATGGCCAGCTTAAAAAACAAAGACGCACCCCCAGATTCTCTGTTTCCAGCTTTGAACAAACCAATCATAATAAAGGAGGAAAAGTATTACAGCAAAGTTTTAAAGTGCACTAACTATCCTTCAGAATGGGGAAAAAGAATCCTTCACACAGTATATACAGTATATACATATATGTATATACATATATAGACCTCCACCAGCCTGCACAAGTAGAAGTAGAAAATCCTTTTAAAAGCTGAAAGCAAAAGAGAATTCAAGGAAAACGACTGGTCAACAGCACGGGGGGAACATGACAATAAAAAACAAGCAAGTAAATACTGGAATCAGAGGATGTGGCTTTGCTTTTTTCGTTTACAGAGGCTGGCAGAGGAGCAGTGGGAGGTGAAGGGCAGACAGATCCAGTCCGTCTCAAATCCTCTTTACAAAGCAGGGCTCGGTGGGCAGTGAGCAAGCGGCCAGCTGATAGCTCTGTCTGCCTGTCTAAAGTCTCCAGCAGCTTCCTGGTTTCTCCGATGTCTGCTGGCTGAGGTAGATATCACTCACTGCGGAAACAAGTGTGCTTCCAGATTTCGCTGTCCTCTGCGGATGCAGATTAGAGCGACAAAAGCACAAATGTATCTGTAAGGCCTCTAGGTCATTTCCTAAGGGAGGAAAGGGCAGAGACACAGAAGAGAGAGTTAGCACCATGTCAAAGAGGAAGGATGAGCTTCATCTCTACTGTTTTACTGTTACACCCCAAAATAAACTGGACTGACTCTTGCAACTCAAAACATGACCAGTACATCTGCAGATAAGTCAAGTGTTCATGACACGTCTAGTATATAGAGACAGGAACATGAAGTGTCAAATAGCATTCATTCACAAGCAATGAGGTATATGTTACAACAGTATTTCATTTTAGAAACTCTCAGGCAAGTTCCCTTCCATTTGTTTTGCAGCTTCTTCAAAACTCCAGTTATTAGTTTTGTTCAAACTGGAAATTTAAATTACATGACCATGCTGTCACCGTGTCCTGGTTTGGTGGCTCCACAAAAATTAAACAGAACTCAACAACATATTGACAATATATTAACCTGCTGTTTTTTCTATTGTATCTTTAATTACAATACTTGTTTGTAGTGTTCATTCTTGTTATCAAACCACAGCCCTAAATAACATCCACTGTATGCTTTATGTTCTGATCGAAGGAAGAGGATTCCAGCCACAGTTCTCTGTGAAAGCTGTAGTTTAGTTTTAGTAAAGAGCTGTGGGTTTAAGAAGAACATTTCTAGACGATTACTAACATCATACCTCACAGAGAGGGAGAGTGTCTCGGCAAAGAATCTCTGGCAGTGTCTGGTTTAGTAGAACACAGCTGCAGAAAGAAATTCCTGCAAGAAGCCATTGTTGGAGGACACTGTGGGTTGTGTTCAGCTACACACAGTAGGAGTCACAATACTTTCATTCTGTGTGACTTGTTCATCTTCCTTTGGCCTTTTCTCTTGATTAGAAATGTAATATTTTAAATTGTCAAGCTCAAATGGGATCTCTTTCTACCAGTAGTAACTCAAAGACAACCAAAGTTTAACTTGTGACAGCAAATCTCAAAATTAACTTCCTAGATTGATGATAAGGAACACAATGCTAAAATCAAATATAGATACTGTATTTAAAAAAAAACTGCTGGTATCCAGCAAGGAACAGGAATTTGAGTGTATATTTATATCAGAATTAAAACATTTCTGAATAGGGCAATATTGTAGTTCTGATTTATACAGCTTGCTTGTAGGTGTAGTTTTTTTCCACCTAGTCCTCCCTATGCTGTTTTTTGGTGGTATGCACAGTGCCCAAACTGGCACTAAAGTTAATGCAGCCACCATCAAACCTTCTCATAATATTACAGGCAACGGTAGTCTCTCAGACACACAGCTTTCCACACAGCAGGGCTCTCCTTCAGTGGAACATTTAGACTATGTTATCTTATAGTACCATGGTGAAAGCTTCTATGTTTTGGGATGTGTCAGAAAAAGCAATTTCTGGGAAAAAAAACAATAACACCATCATGCATGTACTCACTATAGGTTAGGCAGCTGTTTAGTAGCCGTGCATGCATAGTAACTTCCATTACACATCTCTGCCAACATTCCCTGACCTTCAAACCTCACTTCCTTTCACAAACAGTAGGGTACGCCCAGCAAAAAACAGCCCACCCTTATCTATACTAGGCCACTGAGTTGAGAGACCGAGTCAAGGGAAACTACTGACCTCCTCATGAAGGGTCAAGGGATATATGCTTCCTATTTTTTTAACTCAAATTACAAAGAAGTTCTTAATAATACTAAAAAGCTGCTCTAAAATCACAAGCACATGACACTTTCACTGATATTTCATTTAGTGGGGCTTTAATTTGCTGTACAACAAGACACACTGTCATTGTTACATGTTTAGTTTTTGTGGAATAGGTTCTCAATCTAGTATAGGGTAACTATACTGATCACATTGGATGTTGGTCGTCAGTCAGTGTACAGTCGTCAACAACTTTTAAAGATCCATGCATTTATTCATGATACACCTTATGCCACATTAGTTTTGCTTTCAGTATCAAACTCAAGATGTGGTTTAGATAGCAGCCCTAACAGGTCCCCATTTAAAAAGTCATTTTTTCAGTCTTTCATACCAATATCTATGTGGAAGGCCATACCACAGACCAGAACTGAAACTTGCATAGATGAGCCTATAATATCAGAACTATTACTTATTATTAGAATTGTCAAAAACAACTTTTTAAAACCTTGACTGGTTACCATCAGCAAACAACTGGACTAAATGAATTCAAGATGCATTACACTGTTATCTCTTGAAAAAGCACTGGCTCAGTTAACACCAGATGAAAAAAATCAACTATTAGCAGTTGAGAGCAGCTAACTAGTGCAACAGAGCAAACCTCTAAATCCCAGGGATTACAGGCACAGTGAGGTCCTGCCAGGTGCCTCAGAATGCCTTTTAGATGACATAGTTAATAGGATATTAGCTTCTGTCAGGTAAACAGGAAACTTGGGCTTAGCTAGCCTGCGGCTAACCACTCTAGTTCTCACACTGTCACACTGTTGGGCTAAATGCAAAGGTGGGAGAACAGACATACAGTATGAGCATTGCATTGTTTGAAGAAAAGGGTAAACAGGTCAGTGAGGCCACTGCAGGAAACAAACCTGACACTTTAGAGAATAAAGCAGGGGACCTGCACCAAGATGGAAAGAATTGAAACTAATTAGCAGTGAGACAGTGGCTTAAAAATAGAGAATTACATTACTTATCAATGCATTGAGTCTGAAAAAACTTTGCCTGGGATAGATGTAGTTTTAAGCTCTGTGAAGAGCAAAAGTCAGAACCTTTAGGGTAAAGTGGGTCACAGTCCAATTAGCCTGAACGGAGCCCAGTTAATAATTAGAAGAAAATTATGCTGTACTTGTTTGTTTCAGGTAGACATAATTAATCTATATAACTTTATTAAAGAGTGTTAGTAGTTTACATTTCCTTCCTGGCAACAAAACTCCATAAGCAGAGGTGATCCCAAGAGAAACAGACATGGCATCATCAATATTAATGAGACCTGCTGGCTTCTTGTGGTAGCTCTGTTGGCTGCCAGCCCTCAGCTGCAGACCACGTTGTATTAGATTTTGCACCCAAACAAACACGTGATAGGAGCGTCCCTCCGGATGCACTGGAGTTGTGCCAGCCCACTTTAATGTCCTTCCTCCAGCACAGGCTGCTTAGGGCTAATGTTAGGCTCTACTTCCCCACTCACAGTAACATGTCAGCTGCTCAGCTTCAACAGGAAGCGGTTTAGGTTTCCTGGAGCAAGCTCTGTGTCGCCAGTAACAAAAACGTCAAGCCAAGAATGCCACTGGGTGAGGGTATGGAGTAAATTATAGCACCTAGTATTTACCTGTCTGTCTATACCTTCTGGCAGTCTGCAGCTATGCCCTTAAAAAGAAAGAGATGTAGCTTTCTAGGAACAAACCCCAGAAAGTATTCAAAGTATGATGACATTTTTCAGTTTGAAGTCACATCAAAATTAGATCTAATTATCTCAGTAATCTCTGTATCAACTAGCAATGCATTCATTAAAGGGTGCCCCATTGTTACCCAGTACAAAGACCATTTCTACTACTGACCTATGAGCAGCTCCACTCAATCTTACAAGTGCCATTCCACTGAAACCATGGTACAACCATGGTCCAATCATAGTACTAACAGAAGTTACTTTTGTATACTCAGCCATATTTGTGTCACTGTCACATCACAGCTAGGTGGCTTAATAGCTGTGGAGGGGCAGCTGTTACCCATGCTGACAGCTTCTTATCCATCTGCCACAGTGAGGCAAACAACCCCTCTGATGCTCTAGCCACAGGCCCAACACGAGTCCTCTCATGAAGTCTATTTCGGCCTTCATGGGCAAAACAGCTGCCCTACAGTCGACACTGCACTGTTTTTAGACACTCCAAAAGATTCAGCTCAACGTAAAAAAAATGTTCTCCTCTACATCTGTTGCCAATGAAGCAAAGGAATGCATTTCCCCAGAACCCTCCTAGCATAGGTTCAAACTATTGCAAAAAGCAGGTCAAAAAAGCCAACAACACATTACAAACCCTCTCCACAAAACATCTTGTATTTGTGTAGAACTACATGTATAAATATGTACGCATCGAGTTTTAGAAAGCAAAGTTCAGACTGTTTTATGGTAGTGTAACCTTCATTGAAAAAATTCCAGGGCAGATCAGTCACAGGAAAGTCTGAGAATCAGCAGACAGGTCAAGAAGGTCAGTCCAAATGACAGGACAAGTGCCGTGAGCAACTGTGTGACAGGAGCTGAGCCAGGCTCCTCTTGCCCACAGAACACAAGGAGAGTATTGTGGAAGCCCTGGTCTCCTCATACCAGCACACAGAAAAAAACACACACACACAGTTGCACATACAGCTGCATGACTTTGTGAGATGAAGAGAAAAATAAAGGCCCTGGCTACAATTTAATATTTACAGCAGGAATAGATTTTCTGTCATCAGTAGAGCGTTTCTCTTAGTAGGCGGCTGCAGGTTTTGCTGGTTGTGGGTAATGTTTAGTTCTGTTCCCAAAACTAATCCTGTTTTGGTTCTATTTTTGTTCTGAGGATTTAGAACTAAAAATATATCTGCTCTGATTCTCAGCAGTGATAAAAAGCTAGTTTTATCTACTTTTTCTGTGAAATCAGTCAATTCCACTAGACTGTTTTGGCAGATTCTGCACTTTATAAAGCAGTAGTGAAACTTTTCCTGCTGTTGAGTAAGTAAGGAAAAAACATGTTACTTGTTTCAGTGAAGAGGCTGCTACAGCTGGTGAACAGGCTGGATAATATTAGGCTAACCTGTACCGTCATAACAGACATTGTAAGTAGCTTATGGCTCCAATAAAAATAGCAGACAGGCCACTCTAACAAAGGACATACTTGAGGGCCCCACAGGTCTGTGTTGCATATGCAAACACACATTTCATCACATGCCTTTGCCTTCATCAAATAATACATTCCAACACACTCAGGTGAAAAAAATATTAATTCATTAACTAATGAAAGCATCAACCAAGAATACCAAGATGACAACAAAATGAATGCCAAAGTCAAATCCTTTTCACAAAGCACAGTTTTTGACAGTAAGCAAATAAGCTCAGATGTCCTCTCCAAAAAGCAGTGTACAATAGAGTGTGTTTACTGTGCCTAACCAGTGGGTTTCAACAAGTGAGAGCCGTGATGAAAGGCTCTGACGTCAGTTCCATTCATGAAAGGCTGATGGCAACCTGTGGGGATGAAAATGCTTCCCTCAGCCTATACTAAGCAGGCCGAATATACTCAGGCTGCAGGTAGTGTTGCATGCCAGCCACCAGGGAGTTGTATTTTTGGCTTGGACAAAAGTAAGAATGTATTCTTCCACTTTAGGCAGAGTGATACAACATATCGAAGCACCAGAGAAGACAGAAACCCATGACTGGTCACACAGAGAAAAACACAACATCCAGTCCAAGGAAGAAAGAAGTTACTCCAGCTACTCTTGATAGGATAGAGCAATGTTAAACACTGGGCTGTAGTTTGAAAAGCTGTTAAATAAACCACAAAAATGTTTTGGTTCCACTATTTGTTTTTAAGTACTTTCCCAACTGACTTCTGACCCACACAGGGAAAAGCACAAGCAAAATATTGTCTGCATGGATTTATAAAATTAAATATCACATTACATGAGATTTTTTAGTAGCCTTGATTCTTGTTTCATTTTATCATCTCTGGTACATGAGCAGTCATGCATCTCACTGGGAAGATTTGACTCAGGGGCAAATAGCTGACCACAAGCTAAGACTAAACTGGTTTCCCAGGAGACACGGGTGAGATTTCCCATGCCATGAGCTACTTCACAGAGCGGGCTGGCATCTTATTCATATCTGCCTAGAAAACAGGCATACAACATAATCAGCCAACTGAGTTAAAACATCCTCTGTTAGAGAAAAAGCACACCAGAGTGCAAATACTGCATCATGCTGCAAAGACATATCCTGTCACACAATACTTTAAACTCTATACATGTGCCACAGGTCTCTGATGCATGGGTTGGCAAAATGTGTTATTCAACATGTTTATTATAAAAACTTAATATTAATTAATACAACGACTCAACTGTATAGCACCATAAAAACATAAAATTCCTTAACAGTTAAAAATGATTACAGAACTATGTAATACTACATTATCTTATGATGACATATGCTTATTTTTCTATGCCACTGAGACAAACTGTTTACAGTTAACAAGCCATGGGAAAGAAGTAACATTTATTCAGTTTACATGATGCAAATCCATATCAAAGCATGAAAAAGTTGGGAAATTCCTGATATGCAATTCATAAGGAACCCAATCAGAACTAATCATAGCGATAACGGCTGTAAGGAAGGACCTATAGAAACTACAAACTGATGTAACATTTAGATTTGTCGTTTCACCTGTTGTTCCACTGATACCATCTTGAGATACACTGCACTGAAGACTGCCTTTACAGAATGACGAGCGAACTGGCCACAGGACAGAATAAAGACATGAAACTAAGCCAAAAATTCAAAAGCTCAATTAATCTGTCACATCTATAGAAGAAAAAAACCTATATGTAAAAAAAACTCTGTTGTAGACCCCCTTTTAACAATTACTGATATAATCAAAAACTTCAGCAAAGCTTTTCTTTTCGAGAAATATCATTCAGGTTTGTTAAGTGTCAGTACTCCACCCAAGCGCAAACAGTAATCTTGTGACTGTATGCAGACTTCCTCACTCATGCATCCAGAGTCAATGTTAGATTAAGGAAAAGTGTCACACCTGATCATGTCACAAGTTAACAAATACTGTTAACAGAAAAAAAGAAAACACAACACAACAAGAGCTTTAGTACTAGTCTACCAGCCCCAATGACAATTCAGGGACAGAGTTGAGAATGGGCCACAAAAGAAAATGAGTTTAGGCAGAGGCAGGAATTTTGGAGAGCAAAGCATGTATTTGTATGGTGACACAGCTGTGGCAGATGTCAACACATTGCTTAGGGTTTTTTTTTTTTAAATGAGTGGTACACAACCCTGCAAAACACAACAAAAAGGACAGTAATGGCCTTCCCATGAATGCCTATCTTTAATTCTGCATCTACTATATCTATACAGGCCACTAACTGACAGAAGCAGTCTGCTTCCAAGAACTTTGATGTGGACCTAAATATGAAACAAACCAAAACAATGTGCCCCTGAAAATTCTGTGATTTAGCAACATAAAAAGAGCGGAGAGAAAGAGTGTGTAAAGACATTAACATCTGGCCCAAAAACAATATTTCAACTACACTGACAAACACATTCAGCCCAGCACCCTGATTTCCAAGTTTCCAAGAAAAATGTGTCATACAAGCTGTCTTATCAGGACAAACGTTAACTCTGTCCTTTAGGTTCAGTGTGTGAAATAAATCAAGTTGAGTACTGGGCAAGCTAGGACTGTTTGAGGCCACACCAAGACAATGAAACCATGCGAATATACAATTTTGCTTTACAGTCAATAAAAACACTAACAACAATGAGTGGTGTAATGCAAAATACTAACTTTTAAAGCTAGCATTCCCCAATAACATATGGATCATACAGTGTAATGACAATAGGAGTGTACTTTGGATTCCATCAGACAGAAGACCAGCTGCTTTTGATCAACCTTTCCCTTCACACAATGCCACACAGAGCCACCTCTGATATGACTGTGACTGCTCCCCCTGTTCTACAGAGTTGAATAATACCGTGGCTGCATACTTTCATTTTATACCCCAAGGAAAAACAGTTCATGTGATGTTAGAAGACAGACACCTGGCCAGACTGTGGATGCTTACACCTCGCAGACAAGTGGGGCATCGTTATTTATTAATGCAATTCCAGATATCTCCTGTGCTGTGGAGACTATATAAAGCCACGTTACCGACACCACTGACGTTGCATAAATTATAGCTCCTACATATCTGTATAATACAATTACTTATAATCACTCTTTGAAAATGTACTAAAGAAATACTGTGGTGCATGGACCAATCATTAATTCACATCGAAGGATACGATCACAGCCCCTCTGTAGTGGCTCTACTGCTCTCTGCGTTCCTGAAAAACCAGGACGGCTACTCCCGGACTCAATGCAACAACAGAACACAGTTTGCTACAAAATCCCGAAACGTCAGCGAGGCAGGAAACGAACTATTTGGTTAGTTTAATAGCTCATAACTGGTTATTTAAAAACTCGATCACTATTTAGCAGGAAGGTGTAAGAGAATCCCTGCAAGCGTAGTTAGCCGGTTTCATCGAAACTCTCTGGGATGACATGGCCCAAGTCATGGGAACACTATGTCGCAGCTATTAATACGGCCTTTTAACGCCCTAAATGTAGTGTCGCCGGAAAGGCTTCACCAGTGCATCACCACGCCAAACGTACGGACAGCCAGTCGCAGAAAAATGCGATGGAGTACACCGACGGTGGGTGCTAATCACACAGGGTCCGCCGTGTTCCCGTTTTTGACACTCGCCCACTGGCTACACAGAACCAGACACAGGCTCGCTAGCTAGCAAGCTAGTGTACTTTTCTTTAAGCAAGCTAACACTGGCATTGCAACACCAATCGCATCACCACATCACCCCCAACACGTCCTTGTCAGGCGCTTGTCTCACGTTAACCTAAATTCCATTTTGGTTCGGTGTGCGATTACCGATTGTCGCGCATAACTTACGCCCAGGTCTGTTATCGGACATGCAGTCAACGCAGGTCGCTGCAAAGACTACAGCTCATTAACACCTTCTCTGGTCTCACCTCCTCTGCCTAAGATCAGACGTTATGAAGACATGGATCATCTCTACAGCATTGCCCTCATACAAGCCATAAGAAATGACAGCAGAAATAACCGATCGTTCCTCATTCGCCAACCTAAGCGCTTTACTAGCAGCCATAATATTGGTATGTACATCAGTTTGAGCTCAGAGTTGCAAAAGAAACCTGTTCTTACATCCCTGTCTGAGTGGGTATGTCAGTATGAGTGACCAAGTGGCGGTGCAATCTCAAATATGACCAAAATGGAAAGAGGCATGTCATGAATAAGGTGCGTCCGATAATGGACGCATCAAAGTTGCATCGGCACTAAGCAAGCTAGCTACATCGCTAAGCCTGCTAACGTTAGCTACCCAGCTAGCTCTCTGCGACACGGTTGTAAGCGTTAGTAGAAAGCACCACCGACTGTACGCGGCCCAGTGATATTCATACAAAGGCCAGTCACAACCAGTGCTACTGCAACCAAGGTAAAACCTATTTGCTTCAGTAAAACACAAGAAAAATGTGAGTACATGTTTAGTTAATCAAAGCATCGCTCACCAGCTCTGAGCATCCACCCTCTTGACAGCGAATTCCCTGTCTGTGTGACCGCCGTCAAAGCGAGCGCCGATAAGAACACACAGTTCCGGTATGCCTTTCAAAATAAAACCAATAAATACTTTGTGTGGTCCTGGCGTAAATATCATACATTTGTTTTTATTTATTATTATATTATATTTATTATATATATACTGTGATAGAGGGAGGTCATTCTACTTCCCCCGTTTAAAAGTCGTTTCACATTTATTAGTCAGTTTGCCTGCATATTTACAATTGTATTATATAACTATTCAAAATACTGTGTATCTATATCCTATCTATATTTCTATAATCACCATCTTCCATTAATTGTCGGTTACATTTTCCATTTCTTGTCATTTACATTTATCAATCTGACCAAAACCTAAAAACATTTGAAGCTCCAGACTAAGGTTTGTTCGCCCTCTATTGGTTGATGAACAACATTACACCCTTTCCCTTCATGCTTAAAGAAAACGGACACCTGAGGGCGTCGAGGTCTACAGTATTTCACAGACACGTGAAAAATAAAGAAAGAAAGAAACACTCCTCTGACTTTGTTTTCTTAGACGGAGGCTGTTTATATGTCATTTTTGGCAGATGTGAATGGGCTTCCCCAACAACAGGTGGTAGAGTCCACTAGCTTTCTGAAAACAATCTATGGGTGCCATTCTGGTGTCACACAAACAAACAAAAACAAATATACATTTTGATCCAGAGTTTGATTATGTTTGCACTATTCCTGTAAAGAGAGAGAACTGAAGTCTGTGTTTCAGAGGCTTCATCTAGTCTCATGCAGTCAGACACCAAACAGAAAAAAGAACTAGGTAGCTGGACAGGGTGGAGGTGTGACATATACAAGCGGTGGGTGATGTTTGTGTCTTGTAGGAGGGGCGAATGTGGTGCCCTTCATAAAGCTTTCCCTCTGACCTGTTCAGTCGCACTCAGCCAGGATAAGTTGAGCAGAGCGGAGCACAGCAAACCCCCACCCACCTCTGGACAGCATGGGACTCACTCAGGACCCCAACTTCCAAAAGCTACAGGACTGGTACACAGCCCACGCCCTGAACCTCAACATAAGACACATGTTTGAGGCTGACAAGGAGCGATTCAACAAGCTGAGGTAAAACAAAAACTCCACTAATGAACAGCACCTTCAGTATGTCTTTGAATATGGTGGGTTAATAATGTAACAAGTTTACATGATATGTCTGATGCATTGCAGCCCTAATCCTACAGCTTCATTGCACCGTAGTGAAAGTACCACACAATCACAGAGTGACTCATAACATGCCCCAAAAATGTGGTGTTTCGTGTCACTGTTGCATTTCCTGTGCTCGGACAGCCTCACGCTGAAAACCGAGGATGGAGACATTCTTCTGGATTATTCTAAGAATCTCATCACAGATGAAGTCATGAAGATGTTGGTTGATCTGGTAATAAGCTAGTCCCATAGATACAACCATGTTCTTGGTACATTTTTATCTATTTATTTTAGCACTGACATTTACTGTATTCCAAAGGGCAAGTCAAGAGGCATTGAAGCTGCCAGGGAGAAGATGTTCACAGGGGAGAAGATCAACTTCACTGAGGTGCTTATCACATGCAATAACTGTACTCTTGCATTTTTAAGTTTGCATGTAGATGCAAACAGCTGAAGTGTACGTGTGTCTCTGCGTTAACCTTTGTCTCCTGATGTTGTGGGTACGAAGGGGCGCGCTGTGCTCCATGTGGCTCTGAGGAACCGTTCCAACACTCCCATCATGGTAGATGGCAAGGATGTAATGCCAGAGGTTAACAAGGTGCTGGAGAAGATGAAGGGCTTCTGTCATGTGAGTGAAACGGTCACACTGCAGTTTGAACATGCATCTTGTAGAAGGACTCTAATATTTATGATAAATATGTGATGCAGAGAGTTCGCAGCGGGGAGTGGAAGGGCTACACAGGAAAGGCCATCACAGATGTTGTTAACGTTGGGATCGGTGGATCGGACCTTGTAAGTACTTTTTTGTGCACTGATCATATTACTGTATGTCTTTGTGTATTTTTTTCCTGTTTCTTACAGAATCTTTTTGAATGGATTTGAACTTTAGGGCCCCCTGATGGTGACCGAGGCTCTGAAGCCGTACTCTAAAGGTGGACCTCGTGTGTGGTTTGTGTCCAATATTGATGGAACTCATATCGCCAAAACTCTGGCACAGCTCAATGCTGAGACAACGCTCTTCATCGTTGCATCCAAGGTAGTTTATCAAGAGCATGTCAGGGGCCTTCGACTGTAGACTTTGAATTTACATCCTATGAGCTTAAAGCATAGGCACAGACTTTTTAGATGAGTTTAGTGTCCATCACCTCATATACATTTGTTCTCTGTTTACAGACATTCACCACTCAAGAAACCATTACCAATGCTGAGTCAGCCAAAGCATGGTTCCTTGATCATGCCAAAGATGTGAGTGTCCTATGTGAGTGTTATTAGTTGTTTTAATAGTGTTTTTTTACTGATAACTTCTCCGTGTTGTGTTTAACAGAAAGCTGCTGTTGCCAAGCACTTCGTGGCTCTCTCCACCAATGCTGTAAGCCATACCACACATGTTCAAGTTAAAGCCTCTCCCTGCATTTAGAGCTCTGATCCTGACTGTCCTGCTGTTATCTGTCTCTCCCTCTCAGCCTAAAGTGAAGGACTTCGGCATCGACACGGAGAACATGTTCGAGTTCTGGGATGTGAGTGGTCTTTATGCCAAACAACACACACACACGCACACAGAGCAGACAGCAATGGGGATGTAAGCAGCAAGCTAAAAATAGGCTAGACTTTTGACCTGTGAAGTAGGTGGGACAGACACTCTGGACAGCAGCTGCTGGGTAATCAGAAGCCTCTCTCCGCAGACTCAGATATTATTGGTAGTGACCTTCTCTCCTGCTGAGGTTACTGTAAAGGTTGCATAAAAAGGTCAGAGTGCTGTTTTTAGTTACATTGTTGGTATTTAAAAGGTGAATATGGCCTTTATGTCAGGGAGAAAATCAAAGTTTGAACCTTGATGTCATGTTCAGCAAATATTCATCTAATGTAACATTTTGCAAAGATGTATTCTCTTCCAATGTATGATGTAATACTCCTGCATCTTGTTTATGTCCTCTTTCAGTGGGTTGGTGGTCGTTTCTCCCTGTGGTCTGCTATTGGAATGTCCATTGCCTTGCACATTGGTATGAACATTGGTTTGTCCTGGTAGAATTGATTTTATTCCATGAGTTAACTTTAATTTAATGTCCTCGTTAGGCTTTGACAACTTTGAGAAGCTTCTGTCAGGAGCTCACTGGATGGTAGGTTGACAGCTTCACTTCCACATGTATTTACACAAGCCCTCCTAGAGAGATGGCACAGAATACATGAAGGTAAATTCATTTGACTGTCTCGCTGCAGGACAACCATTTCCGTACCGCTCCCCTTGATAAGAATGCTCCTGTGCTGCTGGCTCTGCTGGGCATTTGGTACATCAACTTCTTCCATGCTGAGACCCACACCATGCTGCCCTACGACCAGTACATGCACCGCTTTACTGCCTACTTCCAGCAGGTCAGTTTCTGCCTAAAATGATGTAATAAAATCCTCAGCAGCATTAAAACACAGATGCTGATTTCAGAAAGCTACTTTTATCAGACTGGTGTTTGGGACCTGTAGATAGAATTCTTCTGTAATTCGTCTTCTACATGTCTTTCTTTTTAAAATATGTTTCACCTCTTATCTTATCAGTTCTATATATACTAAAGAATGTTTGTTATCTAGGGTGACATGGAGTCTAATGGAAAATACATTACAAGCCATGGAGCGCGTGTGAACTATCATACTGGGCCAATAGTCTGGGGAGAACCTGGAACCAATGGACAGCATGCATTCTACCAGCTCATCCACCAAGGTAACAGCACCAGACAACACTATACAGCCACAGAATGCATGGGATTCAGTCAGATTTTAGGCTCTTAGCATTGCTAGCATGTTAGCCTTTAGGGCTAGTTATGGGTATGATATTTGTCACTAATGACACACAACCATGATTATTTCAGGAACACGCATGGTGCCTTGTGACTTTCTGATCCCAGCCCAGTCACAGCACCCCATCAGGGACAACCTGCACCACAAGGTATCACTGGTGTTAGAGGACTGTCAAACCTGCAGAAAGGGAATTTACACTACAGTGTATAAAACTAAAAGTGTTTGATGTGGCTGTAGATCCTGCTGGCCAACTTCCTGGCCCAGACAGAAGCTCTGATGAAGGGAAAGACAACAGAGGAGGCCAAGAAGGAGCTGGAGGCGAGCGGCCTGAGTGGGGAGAGTCTGGAAAAAATCCTGCCGCACAAAGTGAGTCAAAAAGACACACTATCTCAGTAATAGTAATGACAACACACGTACGCCCGATCACTTCAGAAGAGTTGCCCTTCTCGTTTTACTAAAACAAATAAATGCTTAGTTTGAGGAAGTGCAGACAGACATGTAAGATGACAGAGCTTAGGAACCGGTGCCCTCTAGTGACCATAAATCAACATAGCAATCTGGAATCTTGTTAGTGTCTGTGATTGTGGCAGGCATGCAAAGAAGTGAACTGTGGATGGTGAAATATTTCATACTTGATCTATGCAGGTATTCCAGGGAAACAGACCAACCACCTCAATCATCTTCAAGAAACTGTCTCCATTCACACTTGGAGCACTTATAGGTAAGAACACACAGATGCTGGTGTGAAGAGCTGGCTAAAGATTTAATGTTTATTTGTCTCATTTTGCAAGTTATTAAACCCTTCAGCCCCAAAAGCAGCATTATCATCATTGCATGTTAATTGGGGTGTTACCTGTGTGAAAGCATCTGTATTCAGTGTGATTCTCAACTAATTTTTCTTTCATTAATAAGTACGGTAATGAATGTTTGTATTTATTACCCATCTGTACATGTTGTAAGAATTGTTTCCTCCTGTTTTGCAGCAATGTATGAGCACAAGATCTTTGTGCAGGGTGTCATGTGGGAGATCAACAGTTTTGACCAGTGGGGGTGAGGGCGTTTTTTCTTTTCTTCTAAATCAGGAAATTGTCTAAAATATATACAGATTTGACCAAAAAGTAATAAAAATAAAATATTGAACCCTCTCTCTCTCTCTCTCTCTCTCTCTCCTCTGTTTGTGTCTCCCATCTTCTCGCCTTGTCAGAGTGGAACTGGGCAAACAGCTCGCCAAGAAGATTGAGCCAGAGCTGAAAGACACGACAGAGGTCCACTCCCATGACTCCTCCACTAACGGGCTCATCAATTTCCTCAAGAAGAACTTTGCCTGAGATGAGTCACCCCTGTAACTTAAACTTCCATATTTCTCCATAACATTATAAATCTCATGAGCTCAGGAGCTGCGTGGTCTGGAGTTTCGCAGGGGCAGCTGGTCACTCCCACGTAGTGGAGCTGAAGCACTCTCTCTGTTTGTAGTCTCAGAATGAGTATCGTGACTGTCTGTAGCGCTGTCTTTTCTGTGTTTGTTTGTGAGGCAAGAGCTTTTTGTATGAGGGTTTTGTGGAAGACAGAGTGAAGCACGTCCACTGTCTCTCCACTGTTGTTTCAGAAATAAAAATCTTTAAAATATCCTAATGCATCTAATGTGAAGCTAATGTTATTTGGTTGCAGCAAATAAACAAATGTTCATGATAATTACACAGGAGAAACTTAATTTTCGAAACCTAAATATTAAAACAATTCCATGCTAGTCATTGATCTGATTGGTGTAAGTTGACTCTTTTGTTAAATATGCTCTTAAAGTAAAGTTACAGTGCTTAGGGGAAAAAACATTTATTATTAGCTAGGCTAAAACAAAATAGCGGTAGTGGTGATGATTGTATAACCTGAGTCAAATGGAGATCTGCCGATAATACAATATGTCACTAGGTGGAACCAGAGTGCCAATTTATTTACTGGGAGCAAACCAGCCACCCAGTAATCTACCATTTATTTAGTGGAACAAAGGGTCAAAGGTCAGTCCATCTGCACTGTTCCTCCTCACAAATCCCCAGACTCTAAAGCAGCCATTTACAGAGAAAAACAAACAGTTGGACTAAAAAGCATCTGGAATGCGAGCCTGTCCTCTCGAGCACTATTTTTAAACATCATTAAACTGAATTTGCTTAATGTTTCAGCAATATGTTCCGACATTTGCTGTTGACATTTACAAAAAACACGATTGCATGCAATATGATTATGAGAGACAACAGGCACACAGTAAATCATAAATCCACTTGTGCTATTCAGCTGTCTGAGGTGCGACATATAATACATGTTGTGTTTCATTGTCTTCAAACCAGCTGCTGGGTACAGTTACAGAGTGTGCATGAGGACAAACACAAAGTTAAAACAGAATCCTAGACCCCCAGACACTGCTGCGTTTTTCAGTGCTGTTGCCAGGCAACAATGCATTACTTCGAATCTAACTTGTGCTTTTTATCTCAGGCTCTGAAACAAGATACAGAAGAAAGTATCTGAGGATAACATCCCACCTTATTGTCATTTTTAGGATGTTGTGATGCACAAAAACAAATAAAAATCACAGTTGATGTGAAGCAGAGTTAATCATAGAGAATTTGTCACATACATGCAAATGCCGCTCTATGAATGAAATTGATCTGTGTTGAACTGTCATGAGTTATGGATGTGCCCACAGCTTGTGATACTAACTGCCTGCTCTGCTCCATCAACATAAGGTTGAGTCAACATGAGAAAGTAACAGGGCCAGACTTGGTTCATTGGAGAGTGGAATCCAGCATGAAAGCATGTAAAAAGGTTGTGTGTGTGTTCCTGAGATGTGTGTTGAACAATGCTGCTGCATACCTTCACATTCCACTTCATACTCTAATGGCTGAGCCTGTCAGTCATTTCTCTCTCTCTGGCCTATTTGAGAAACACACTCTTGAAAAGTTAGGGTCCCAATCTGCCTCAGAATACAGGTTGCCATGGTAGCACCACCCTCTACAACTTTACGACGTCACATTGGAGCATGTTGTCTGTTAGATCCTCTGTATTGCATGTTCCACAAACACATGTCTGAGTTCCAGCTCTGTAGTCTGAGGCTGCCATTGACAGCAGTAACAGAGAAACCCCGGAGGATGTAAAAATAAAAAGCCATCATGTCAAACCCTGCTTCATTTTTCCCACGACTACAGGAGTTATATAAAGATTTAACTTAAGTATGTGGGCAGAGTTCGTCACACTGCAGCATAGGAAGCTGCCTCGGTCCCATTAGGCCTCAGGGGGCTTCAGTTGACCACATGACGCTCAGACTCCCCGTCTCGACAGATCCACAGTATCTGGAAAACATTCAGAATCCCAGGAGTTATGATGAAGGTTCCATGTTAAAGCAAATTATGTGATTATAATCAGCTACTGTTTAAAAATCAAACTCTAAGCACGACATGAAAATAAATGCATGCTACACTAATTTCAGGGCAGTTCTTCCCGGCCTCACGACCAGACAGCTGGGCTTGTTTGTCCCCCTGGGACAGCTTTAGGTCAGTTCTCTGGTTTTCAGGGTGGGTCTTTACACACTGAGCACCCTTTGTGTGATTTCCCTTTTCTCTCCTTGCATAATTCCTGATCTACAGAAGTACAGATAAGCTGAACATCTGGCATCACATTATTCAGCATCACAATGTGAGAGATGAAAAAACAACACACCCCCACACTGATTGCTGCCTCTGTTAGTCTGCAGAAGATAAAACTCACCGAGTCATGATGACTGCTGGAACTTTTTTTTTTTTTTAAGATCAGGCCTATCAATAAGTGTGATAACTTCTAACTTAACTGGTATAACTCTGAGAGTTATAAGGGTCTTGTACAAGATGTAATTCCCATTCTTGAATAGCAGATCTACACCACTGTGGCCTGACCACTGTCCAACTGAAGGATGACAGTGCTCACTCATCTCTGCTATATTCAGATTAAAAAAGGACACCTGGATTATTAATTTATACCTCAAAAGGTTTTTTTGGTGAAGGAATCTGTCTAACTAGCTTTACACTTATATAAACATAAGCCAACACATCCTGACTTTTATTTCTTCATATGGATTAAATTAAACAAAATTTCCCATAATGCAATTTAGCAGCCTCATTTTCTCGCCCCCTGTGACTGGCAATTGTCCACTCTTCTACTTAGTAATATAGACTTCCTGTTTACATTTTTATGTCTCAAACCCAAACAAAGATAATGATGATGATGATGATGGTGGTGGTGACATCATCAGGGTTATTCACTTATTTCCTCCAGAGGCACAAAAGAAATGAACAGTTATTGCAGGCTGAGCGTCACTGTTCATGGTGGATAATCAGATTTGATTTCATGTGTGAAGTCAGTGACACGAGCCTTTAAAGGGCTCTTTGATCTAGTTACCCCTGACAGTAAGTCATATATAATGAAGGTGAAGATTCGACACATGTGTCAGACTGATGATCTTTGTGCCACGTCCCAATCGCTCCTATAATTTTATGTTGGTAGGTTATTGGTAAAGTTAGTCCTCAGCTTGTATTATCTGGCCATTTTATTGGTCTGAAAGGTTGGAAAAATAAAATATTAAACAGAAGTTTTAAGTCATATATGAATATATCATAATGTGTAGACTAAAAGAACAAACATGCAGATGTGCCATCACTTCTCTGAAATTACCCTCTGTCTGCTCATTCACCCAAGAAATCATGTCCTCGTCTTTTTACCTTTAGGAAATATGTGGTTAAAAGACAAGCGCAAATCTGCCCCTTATTTATGACTGTGTAGTTTTCATAAAAATGCAAAACAGCAAAGGGAGAATGAAGGTGCTTATTCACCTGCAGAGAAGTTAAAACCCACAAAAGAAGTCATGTTCATCCCATTCAACCCTCTGGTCTCATGTTACAATGACAGCAGGAGCAGCTGTATTTATAAGCGTCCGATACACAGATTGTTAGAGATGTAGATACATCTTGCGTGGGTGTACATGAAAGCAGTCTGAGCTCTCCTGTGAGCTGAACAGTGGTGTTCAGTGTGAGGAGCTCCCTGGTGTTGGTTGACAGCTCCATGAGTTGGGGCACAAAGCGGCCTTTATGTGTGTGAGGGTTCCACCCTGTGACTCAGGGAGCTCTCTGTGTGTGCATGTGTGTGTCTGCATGTGTGTGTGTGTAGAGGTAGCAGAGCCCCGGGGGATCTGCTGTGAGGTGAGCTCTGTTACACCGCACAAAAGAACTCAAGAACACCTTCCCTCTGGAGCACACAGGTCCCGCCACGGCCAGGAAATGAGTGAAAATATGCTTGCCACAGGATTACCTCATTTGCTCTGAATCTTTGGTTACAGACACTTTGTCCCCTTCCATGACACCAGAACTGTCAGCATCCTGTTTTTTTGTACCACATTCAGTCTTAATGTTATTCACAGACACACACTTCTTGTAGATGTGTCAAAATGTGTGTTCTTTCCTGAGAGCCGTCATATCCAAAACAGCCTTCTGCTGTTAAACCTAGCATGTTGTAATTCTCACAAGTGGTACAATCCAAAGAAAGAAACCCTTCTTTCACATTTGACAGAAAATATCAAACATTTTTATTTGTAAAACCCTATTAGAATTAACTAATTAAGAGCTAAGAGCACCTGTATCTGAGATGTGATTGTATATTGGAAGCGTTCCTATGATGTGATCTATTCAATTCAAGGGTTTAGAGATTTCATATCTGACATTAGGAAGAGAATCCAATCAACCCACTTTATGCTCCAATTAGCCCAAATGTTGTACAATACTGCACCACAGGGGTGCGGTCTCTTCATTCTTCCCAGCAGCCCAGCAGTTTGTTTCAACTTAGAATCTACAGAGGATCTCACCATCCAGCAAAACACTCACATGAGAGTTACAAATTAGATGATGTTTCGTCAGGAGAGGTCCAATTTATTCTGTAAAACTGGTCTTCCTCAAATATCGTGCCTGTGTGATGTTTGTGTTGTGGAAGGTTTACTAAAAGGTTCGGTACCAAGAGACCTGCCATCAGTCATCAGTCAGTTTCCGCTGGCTCAGTCCACTGCTCACACTGTATCTTTTCATACTATCAAACTCATGTTTGTCAGTTGCTCCTAAAGTTTGTTTCTTTTCCTTTTATAGCTTTTGGATGAAGGGTCTCTGACCGTCAAGTCTTTTCCAAGCCTCAGATTATCTGACTATCAGCATGCTGAGCTGCGTCCCAGGAGGGAGATTTCTTCACATGACATGCTAAAGGTTGCGTGTGTGGACGTAATTATACAACAGCATTTTACTGTAACTGGAGGCAAAGCCGCTGCCTTGAACATATTGAATGTGACTAATGATGGTGTGTGGGAGTTTTTTTCTTCTTCCCATAGGAGATCTAAGGTTTTAATTACAGTTTATTTGTTGTTTTATATTGTGGGCTGTCATTAACTATTGTATAAATAAACCTGACTCAACTGGAGTAAACTACAATTTGTTAAACACAGACATTAAAGACCAGAGATGTTATGGACTACAGTGACAGTGGTCAGAATATTCATGCAATAAACCAGCCGCTGTGCGTGTGATAGCTTATAAAGTGGAATAATAAATAAAGATTTCATATGTAATCCAAAATAAATACAGCAGAACCAGAAAAAAAAATCAGACATGTTGCTGTTAGCTACAAAACCACTTTATTGAAAAAGCAGATTATGTCATCTACAGTTAAATGATACGTCCCGATTTTAATACATTAAATAACTTTAGACTTTTTTCATGTTTAGATAAATAGATCTAGTTTCCTTTTTTTTTCTTAAATGAACCATCTAGGTAATCAAACATATAAAAGATGTGTGACAGGTGTCAAGATGTGCTTTGAACTACCAGTAGGAGAAGAAGAAGAAATCCTCTCTTTCCAAGTGATTTTTTGACAGAAAAATAAAATAATAATAATAAAAAAACTATCCTCTGAATGTACAGGGTAACTAGATGTGTGCTATGCGACAGAAACTGAAGTAGTACAATTTAAACAAGTGGATTAAGACATCTTTGAAAGGGGGGGAGTGGGGTTGTCACTGGTGTTTTTTTGGGGGGGGGGGGGGGGGGGGGGCATTGTGCAGATATATTCAGTAAAGGCTTCATTCTTCAAGTATAGCACACATTACGTGACCCTTGTACAAAGCCGAGGTTAAACACAAACGATGCGGGGAATGTCTAACATACAGTTTGCAGTCCTTTTCTTTTTTATGCTTTTACAAACACTAATCATTATTACATTCAAATGAATCTCATTACATCAGGTTAAGAAGCATGTTCTGCTTGTGGTGACCCCTGCTTTCAGTCTCAGTTTTTGACACATTCAGTAGTATTTTATTCAGACCTGCGTGTGTGTTACAGCGTGAATAAGAGCTAGGCCAGTGTTTGCAAGTAACACTTGGAGCTTGCTACAGTCGATGCTTCAGCTACTGAAAACAAACAAACAAACAAACACCAAGAATTAAGACACAAACATCTGGAATAAGATATGGGATGGAGCCCATCAGTGGGTTTTGTCAGATAGAGCAGGGGTCAGTGTGTCGGACGCTGCCCTGCTAAATACAGTGACGTGCATGTGCCATGGCCCTGCCACCAGCACACACACTTACACACACACTTACACACACTCATATAATTTGCTCATATTTGAAATAAGCACACATTGTTGGGGTTCGTCTGCATGAACATGCAGAAGCTCAGATTTTTGCTTTTCTCAGAAAGAGAAGTATCACAAAAAAGTCAGTCAGGAGGATTTGTTGAGTGCCAAATTAACTCATTGAGCCCAGGTTGGAATTTTCCAGCACAACAACAGCAAGTGTTCAAGTGTTTTAGTCTCATGTTTTCTTTTGCATATATACACAAATATATATACACACACACACACACACACACACGCTCAGCATCATTGGGTGGGACAGCTCCCTAAAAAACACGGGTGGGACCTGCAGCTCCGTGTTGCTCAGGGACATCCACCTGAAACACGACAGCAGACTTGATGGCAGACCAGAGTGAGACACACAACCATGCCTGTTCTGTCTTAAGGCATGTAGACGAGTGGAGTTTTCAGAGTAACACACTGTGTGCTTATATTGACAAAAAAAAAAATAAACACTGTCTGGAAAATGTACCAGAAAACTGAACAGACGTTAAGCATAAGGTATTTGAAGATATGCAGTTTTATTCCACTCTGAATACCTGGAGTGTCAGTGACAGAAATTCACCCTAGACCTTTCTCTTTTGAAGGAATGCAGTGAAATCATCTACATGTGCAAAATGTAATATGGGCAGCTAAACCTTTTCTGAGCCTCTGTTATAAAATGAATTTTAATAGATTAAACCACAGAGCTCATGAATTCTTTATTTGGGAGAAATTCTCCAAGAGATGCTGAAAAGTTCCCTGTCATGAGCTGACATCTGTCTTCTGGTGATTTCTATGATGGTTGCTGGAACTGCTCCACTGGAAGTCTTTCTATTGGGACTTATCTTCTGCTAATGTCTTACTTGGGATTTTAAAGATTAGGCTAAATCTTTATCTTGAAGTGCTGCTTGCGGTCCAATAAACGAAGGCTGGAATTTACAGGGTTATTATAAATGCTTCTGTTACATTTTGTAGAAATCGATCATCACAGAGCTTTTATTATGACTCTATTACAGTATCTGTTCTGCTGTGAGCTGTCTAAGGTGGGAAAATCCTTAGTTATTAATTCAAGTAGTTCTCACTGGGTACTCAAAGTGGGATAAAATAAATGAAGACAAATACTATTTAAGCTCGGCCTGCTCCAACAAAGCCTGTGGATCTCTGACCATACTGGCAGATATGATGAGACTCTGTCCTGGACGAGGAATGAAATAATAGACCCAAAAGCTTCAAAGGCTTCACGCTGCATCACTGCAGCTTCACCTTTGATTCTATAACAAGCGCAGCAACATTAAAAAACATCTACAGCTAGGAACTTATGTGGAAAACATCTGCAAAATATATATTCATATATAAAAGACAATCTATGTGCATCTAAAATTTTCTTTTTCCGTCATAATATAATCATTAATTAAGACACTGCTTGTGAATCTCTCAAGGTGTTGTCTTCTAAGTGGAATGTCAGTCAGTCAGTCCTCTGATCTTGTGGTGCTACGGTGCATCTGTTATGTCGGGGTGCTGCAGGGTAACGAGCGATGAGTCAACAGTTTTTCATCACAGCCCTGTGTCATGATGCTGGGTGTCCTTTGCATAGCCGTTAGCAAGGCTCCATTTCAGTGTAGAGGCTGCACAGAGAGAGAGAGCCCCCTCTGAAGGCACGGCATGCCCACCCTTGGGCCTGTCCGCTCCAGCCGGCACTGGGATGTAGTGACCTGTTCCCTGGCATCTTTTCCTAGCATTCCCAGATGTTACTGCACGGGTAAAGTCTCTGTGGCAAACGTGCTTCAGTCAGAGCACAGGAATGGAAAACATGAAAAGGATGAGAGGGAAGCAAGGAGAGAGAGAGAGATGAGTCTCTCCTCCAATCCAAAAACCCTCACTTTGATGATTGTGCAGGGGTCAGGAGATGTGACGTCACCAGGGGCCTCTGAGCAACTCGCCGTGTTGGCTTTCAGGGTTAGGCACCCAAGGGGAAAGTGGAAGGAGGGAACCACAGATGGAAGAAGAGAAGGGGGCCCTTTTCCCAGCCATGCCATGTGACAGCAGGGCTCGTGGTGGGAGCTGCACTGTGAGTCTAAGTCCACAGAAGGCTGTCCAGCTGAGGACAGGGGCAGTAGCTCAGAGGGCCACATAGAGGCTTTCCTGGAACTGCTGGAAGGGGTGCAGGCCCTTGTTTTTGAACACTGCTGATATCACCTGGGAGGCGGAGCTTGGTCCTCCCCTTCACAGTTCAGTGACATGGAGGGGGTAGCTGGGAGGCGGGTGGGCAGGAACCTGTGACTGGAGTCGGAGGATGTGGCAGCCATGGCAGAGCAGGTGACCTTCAAGCGGATAACAGCGGTGGCCTTCCTCATCATTCAGCTGAAGACCACAATCCTGCGTGAAGAAAGACAAAATATGCCAATCACAAAATTAGGCTATGATGGACATTTCTCCTGTCACAATCGTACGTCACAACACATTCATGTTGGAAAGTTAAAAGGCTTTTTCAATGAAAAACTAGTGACAGTACATTAGTGTCTTGTGTAAAGGAGTTTCCAGTGAGGGCTAATGGAGCTGCAGGGTGGACTGGACTGGTGCAGTAATGTGTGGATGTCAGTCATGCAAATGCTTTCCTGGTGTCTCGTGGTGAATAGCATGCTGAGACAATTGAGCATGTGTTAATCTTTGAGTTCAGATGCACAGATGGGGTTAGTGAGCAGATTTTATACATTTATGAATGGACCTTGAACCTATGCAGAGACCCCAGGGTGGACCCTGAACATGCTGAGAGGGATTACATAAACTGACTGGCCCTTTCATCCACCCTAGTGATTCAGCAACAGATAAGCAGCTGAAAAAAGCAAATTAAAATAAACTTTCAAATCTGAGCATCTATGTGAATTTTAGAGATTTTATAAATAAACAAACCATGGAGGAACCTCATGTCTGACAGTACCACAGGTTTTCCAATAAGTAATGAATTTCCCATTACCAAAATGATTCGGCAAAATGATTCGGCTGCAGACTTTACCCTTCCTCTGTCCATAAGCCCCCATCCCCTCCCCATCCAGAGCTTGGCTGAATGATTACCCACTGATTACATAATGATCTGATCATTTCTCTGAAGTGGAACGTCAGCCATTGAGATACATTAGCAAGTCCTGTCCTGCTCACAAAGATAGTACTTTAGAAAAAATGATTCACAACACTGAAAAGCAAAATCGCTGCGGGATAGCAAGGCATGTTTATTTATTACACTAAACTTTGTCACACCTGAATTATGTCAGTGACACAGCTGAGTGGCAGGATGACAGTGATTTCATAAGTCAAGCAACAGGCCCCCAGCTGAGTTCAGTGCTGGAATGTGATTTGTCAATGAGTCACAATGTTAAGCCGTAACCTTGGGTTGTTTCCATTGTGTGTGTGTGTGTACGCATGTGTGTGTATGGGAGCCTTGTTCATTTCACAAGAACAGTGATTCACACTCACTGCTACAAAATACATAAGTCCAGTCTCATCCCACGAAGTGCAGCTCTTACCCAGGTCCTCTGTGTTTATGGAAATAAGTGAATGGGTCTATTTGTGTGCATGATGAGGTGAGTGTGTGTGTGTGTGTGCCAGAATAATGTGCCAATATTTGTGTGTGGTGTTTCATTCATTCCATTATCTTGAAAAGCTGAATCATACACAGAAATGCTACATTTTCTCTTGTCCAGTCACATGTGTGGTAGACTCTTACTCAGAGACAGTGTGTGACTGAGTGTGTGTGAGGACAGAGTGTAAACAGCAAGGACGTCTCACCTCACAGTGGTAACACTCCACATGGTAGTCCTTGTCCATAGAAACTACCCGAATTGTTTCCTCGGAGCCCTGCAGGAACAAACACATGTCATACCTGCACTGTAAATCAGTAGTAGTAGAATTTGACACTTATAGATATACACTCCCGTGTTTAACAATCCGTGTTCAAACGTTTTAGCTATTTTTACAAAAGAAATGCTTACTTATAGGTTGTTGTATGCTTAGCTTGTAAGTGTTTTAGTGCGTGCAATGACAGATTGCATGAAACTAAATGTAAATTTTCATTTGTATTTAACTTCAAATAGTACACTTTTATTTTAAAAGAACACAATTTAAATAATTTAAAAACAACCAATAAATGTATTTTTATTTTTTAAGTAATAATTTGCAGTAAGTGATTTCAAAAAGGTACATTTCTAATTCTCTATTACACCTGACCCTAAGTAAACAGAGAAAGTTTCCCCTTGCAATGACACTTTGCTCTGTACCTGGGCTGGAAGGATGGGCTGGTTGCATGAGGCACACTTGGGAGCAAAAACCCTGTAAGAGAAGAGCAAACATCAGTGTCTGTGTTAATAAGTGGAATGGACAGTAACAATAGGAGCAGCTGAAGGTGTGTGGCACATCCTGACAGAGCTGCTTGAAATTCTCTGCTACAGTGCTCAGCCTGACATTTGATCATATTTTATTCTATCAGAGTTGTGCTCCTTACGTGTGGTAGTCTTTGACGCAGTAGATGTTGTTCTCCACATCAACAGTGAAAGGCACTCCATCTAGACCCTCTTTGCAAACAACGCAGCGAAAGCAGCCAGGATGGTAGGACCTGCCTAGTGCCTGGAGGATCTGAACACCCACACAAAGAAAAAAAAACATTTAAGACAACCAAAGATAGCGGCGTCATACAGTATCAGAGGCTGCCTTTGTATGAGTAAGCTCCTACCATCTCCATGATGAGGTGACCACACACAAAGCACTTCTCAGCTGTTTGCTGGAACCCAGAGTACTGTGGGGGAGACCAAACACAGCGTTTAATATGCTCAGCAGTGCATTTTAGAGATCTTTGGGCTGACTTTGCATATCAGGGAATGTGAAGCTTCACACCTCATCCATGAAAACATATTACAGTCTTAGAGGCATCTATAGAGGGTGCTCCTGTGTTTCCCTTAAACCCCGAGCTCAGGCAGATAATGCAGATGACCATCTGCAGCACACAGCCCCCTCTGGGTCATGACCTGATGACTTGAGGCGGAGCTTGGCAGACGATTCACAGCTACCAGGTGGAGGTGGGAGGTGGTGATGGGCTGCCTGCCCCCTTCCCTGACATCTCATCTCCAAATCTACCATCTGTCACAACCACCCCCACCTCTGAAACACCCCTGGGGTGACAGGCCAAACTAGTCAAGTCTCATCAGTAGGAGGGAGGCAGAAGGAGATTAGTCTCATCCCATCATCTGACCTCCAGCATCTGAGAGCCATGACTATCCAGTGAAAATCTGGACTTGTAGTATTTTGCAGCAGATCAATAGGTTAAACTCTAAAGGGAAGTTCCCTATAAACAGGAAGCAGATGATGTGCTCCATGTTGTCAGGAACCTTTAGAAACCTCCTTCCTCCATGTTTAAAATCCCGTTTTAATAAACTCTTTCTGCTTTAACAGCATCATCTACATCTAGACGATTATTCTCTATTCTAATATTCTCATCTACATTAAATTTATCATTCACTAAGTGAGGGCTCATTGAAAGGAACTCCTGTATCTGCCCTGTTAACCGGAAGCAGATGGATGTGAAGCCTGAGAGCTACAGCTGTCCTACACTCCTCCACCTCTTAATTGTAAGTGCCAGGGAGTAATTAGGCTCCTTGGGGAAATTTGGGCGAAATTAAAAATGTCAATTGTAGGGGCGGTGTGTAACTCCTAATTGCTGCTGTGAAGCCTGTTCTCTCTGGAGGGTCTCTGGATTTAGCCTAAGATCCTAATTCCTTGCTCTCTGCTCCACCTGCACCTAGTGTCACACAACCAAGAGGCAACTCATCACAAGGCAGGAGGCTTACCAGGAAGTCCTCCTCGCAGTAGACCTTCCCATTGACATTGTAGAATGCTTTCCCCCGCAGCCTTCTCCCTGAAAAGAAAGAAAATTGTGACCATGACTTTTTAATAGCAATAAGTGAAGTTGTATACCATTGTGCACAAATTGCCACAGGATTAGAAAGAGGTGCCTGATGCTATTGTGACTGTTAGGCAGTTTGTAGTGAAATAACCCTATGTGTTCATTTTCATGCAGCAGAAAATGCATTAAAATACTTTTCTGCCTGACTTTCAGCCTTTGTGTTTCCATGGCACTGTAGTATCCACAGGGATCATGAGGTGATGTGATAAATCAAAATCTTATTTTATTCAGTTGTTCTCTGGCTCGTTGTTTTAAAAAAAAAAAAAAAAGTTCTGTTGATCTCAGAGCCATCCTAATAGAGGTCCCACAGGGGCGAGGTTCTGGTAGTAGGAACACATATTGCAAGTTGTGGGATGTTCTAAAATGGACAGTTAGTCCCTCAGTGCAAAAACACAAACAGTAAGACACCAGAATTTAGCAGTCATCCTTTGGGAATGAGCAGTGCGGGTGCTAAAAATCTGAGTCCTAATCAGTTAATACGAATTTTCTGCCTTCTGCTGTCAAAAAATGACACACATCAACAATCAGAAATGATTCGTATTAACTTCAGACATGTCAAAAATGCCTTACTGTACACTTCTTCCTAAACCTCCCTACTTTACAACCACAGCAGATGGCAACTTTCTGACTCTTTAATTACTTTTACAACCATTGATCCCAACAGGAATCCATTCACATATGCAATCAATACAGCAAGCTGCTTTCCAAACCTCCCCCCAAAATCTCTCCTCTGCTCTTCCCAGCCTTTGTGCACTGCTCACAGACAGACCAACAATAGCAGTCTGGAGGGAGGATGTCCCTTACTTTGACACATGCTGAATTGATTAGCATGGTGGCATGTATCAATCTTATTATCAATTAAAAAACTATTTATACATTTATATATTATATATTATATATTTATATTTATATTCACTTGACCATGTAATGAGCACTCTGGAGGTTTTAGAAGCAACTTCCAGACATCACCTTGTTATTATCCCAGACTTTTTCAAAGATAGCAATGTAATTAGTCACAGGCCAACGGCAGATACCTCAGAAATATGCTGCCAGCACAGTGTGCCCAGGTTCAGCACACTGAGCTCCTAGTGCAGAATGTGAGGACTGAATTCCTCTGGGTGAGCCTTCATTCATCAGAATCCAAGTTTGAGTCTGATGTGAAAAAGGAAATTCTGCTGCGGGCTGGCTTCTGCAGCCCCCTGCCATGCATCTCACACAGCTCGCCCATTCAAATTCATTTAACTGCAGCGGTGTCTCTCTGGCAGCATGATGACTTCACCCCAGCCTGGCAGATGAAACCCACGGATCTCATAAATCTGCTGGATTAGTCAGATTTAATTGTCGTCCCGAGCCACCATTGATTTTATGGGTGTCCCAGCATGGAAAAGAGATGCCTGCCTCCCTCCCCAACACTGAAATTTATGCAATCGCTGTATTTCACGCACAAACACAGTGTCACAATCCTGGGAGATGGCAATACATTAACACCCACATAAATGGCTAGAGCAGCAGAGGAATGTCCTCCACACAATAGGTGAGACTTTTAAGACTTTGAGACTGAGGAGCAATTAGCATTTTGGTAGCAAGGAGCACAGAGAAAAGCTGGGTTGGGAAAGAACTCCATGTGATGCAACTCTTAAGAGGCAAGTCTAAGAGTTAGGAGAGGCTAAACTCACAGGAACTGTGAGGGTGTAGTAAACAGCACAGCAGCAGGGGCTGAGGTGTTGCTCTGTGCTGGTCTGTGGCCTCTGTTCTGGAGTTTGGGGTCTGAAAGGTGAATACAAAGGCCCCACTGCTGATGACTGTGTGTTGCGCTGCTAGGGGAGCAGGCCGACTGAGCAAACGGGGACATTCTTTCTGCCTGAGGTCACTAGCTGGTCCCATTCATCCCCCCGCACCTCTCCAGCACCCACTCTCTACCCGCTTCCCTCGATGAGAAAAGGAGGGGGAGGGCTTCATGCCTCCCTCTCTCTCTGTCTCTTCTGGCCTTTTGTCACTAGACAGAGAGGACCAACGTCCTCACAACACGGCAAGGAATCAAACCAGCAGCCACAATTTCTCTATGGGTTTTAAAGAGCCTTATTTAACAACGAAAGCCTCCTTAACGCTGGATGTAATTGGATTTATACAAACTCAAATGCACAATTTATGATTCATATGTAAACACAATTAACATAATTGCTTAAGTGTAAGTGGTAAAACAGAGATGGCGTATTTGTACTGAACCACTAATAACACTGAACTTATTCCCTAGGCATCATTAATAATGAGTGGTCACAGTGTTACTGTAGAGGCTTCAACACTCTGACCTCTGCACTCCTTAGTGTTGTTACTATGCAATTTTTGGCCATGTAGGAATCAGAGCTCATTCTGTTAATGCACTCATTTTGAATGATATTGTTGCCATGGAAATCAAATGCTGGTCTTATAAAAGAGGGCTGATGTGTCACCATGGCGAAGAAATTATTCAGCTAAATTCTCCTCTGGTGCAGCAGTTGTACTTGAGCCTGTTTACAGGAAACAACCTGGAATGCCTTTGTTTTTATGAATAAGTACCTACTTGACTAAACCGATAGCTGATGGCTGTTGTTTAATATAAAGTAATGTATTTTTCATTGGGTACACTGGGCGTACAGACTCAAACTTCACTTAAAATCAAGATAGTGTTTCCATGGCTACCAAAATGAAGTTGCAGGAATTGTATGTTGCACAAACCTATCCATTGAATGGGGCTGTTGACAGTCCAGGCATCCTGAGTTTTATTGAAGAAATTGTTGTTGTTGTTTTTATTCCATAGAAGCCTAAATCAGGTTGCTGATCTATCTGCCGGTGTAGTAGTGATCTTTTGCATAAGTTAGGTGTGGAGTGTCTCTAACCTTTCAAAACTGATTAATTGGGTCATGGTTGGCTTTCGAATATGCTAATCTAAAGCTGCTTTTTCACATTTGACTGCAGCAACAGACTCACAAAGGCATCACCCACAGGAGGTGTGAAAACACTGTAAAGATGCAATGAACTTCTGACAGCATTAAAGTCAAAATGCTGCCAACTAAACACTGTAAATCACTGCTGGAAACATTCAAGCAACTACACCTCTAGCTCTGGCTGTGCAATCAGGCTGATTGGTCAGAATGAGTAAGAGCCTCACAATGTCCAGTCACAGCGTGTATCTGCCTGTATTCACACATCAAGTTTGGCCATGAAAACACAGACAACACTTCCAACTGCCATGGGATTTTGTCATCTTGTTCTTTGCATTTTGTGTTCTGTTACAGACAGTAAACCAGTCTGATGAGAGGAACTGCTGTTGCTGGTGGGAGGCATCAGTCTGTCTCTATTCTCTGTCTCTGGCAGGGAAAAGTGTACTGAATGGCTCTGCAAGCACAGTGTAGCTTCTCAATAAATTAGCATCAACCAGCATCAGTTTGAACACACAGTATCAGAGTGTTTTGATCAGTAACTGCTGTCACACCTCTTGGGCCAGCCATGTAATACTGAAACCAAAGCATGCACCCTTACAGCACTGTGTCTCTGAGAAGAGACGTCTGATGTCCTTTGTGTGACAAAAGCAGACCTGCAATGGACAATGAAAGTTACAGCTCTACAAAACACAGGTGTTTAATGTAAACCTGTCAGGGACTACTAAAGATGTGCAAAGGCTTTAAGATATAAAAGAAGATAAACTGTGAAATAGCATCCTAACACTATTAGATTTTTCCATATCATGTCCTGCACAGGGTGAGCTCTTAAAAGAGTAAGCCAATACTGAAGAATGACAGTGAAGTGTGCAGAGAGAATGTCCACCAGCTACTGCCAGAGGCTGGTGAGGCTGCTGAAAATCGAAATTACAGCAGAAATCACCAGCTAAAGTGGAAGGTAGTGTTATCATATAATTGTTAGTTAAGACATGTCTCACACCATCCAGTCTGCTTGTTGTGGGTGTCAAAAACACAATATTGTTACAGGCTTGTTAGCTGTCAGGTCACCGACCACCTGCTAATGAGAACACTTGTTAGCTGTGGGTATCCCACAAGCCACCAACACACCCTTATACTGTATATCCAATCATTGCAATACATGTTCAAAATAAAACAGGATCTTAATGTGCCAGCTTCCGTGGCCAGAGTGCTGTCTTCATGTCATAATCTATTTATCACTAAAGACTGCTGCAATGATCGTGCTCCAGCCCTTCTGTCCTGAACCCCCCACCCCCCATGTTTCTGATTTTCACTGTGTCGCAGGTGCAGCTAGTGGTGATGAATGATTTGAGGAAATTCAAGCCCCTGAGCTCTCTTCTGCTGACAGTGGTTCCAGAGGCCGTTTGGATTACAGTAACATAAATGAGTCATCTGCCTTGTGGTTGACAGTCTGCTCATCCAGCCTGAAGCAGCATGTTTATTATTACTTCTTTTTTTCTTCTGGGGAAGCTTATTTTCAACAACACCCTGCCTCACAGTCACATGGAAATAAACACGCTAACCGCACCGAGTGTTTATTTGAGGAAATATATTCAGTGGCAAACTGAGGGAAGTGAAGCTGCCTTGCTCAATGGCGCTTTACGATTATTAACTTTTAGGACATTCTGATGAGCACAAAATAAAACAAAAAGATATTTAAATCCAAAAAGATCTGAACTGAGCGGAGCCAAGAATCCTCAAACACATGTCTGCTCATGAACATGTGTCTGCAATTGCTACACAATGTGCTTGATGTGAGTCCATGCCATGACTGCCCCCACTGATAAGAAGGTCTGGTACACTTTGTGACTGTCTGACTGAGGTCCTCCAGGGAAGGCTGGCTGAAGTGGTGGTGGTGGTGGAGGGGAGGGTTGCATTCTTGGCCATTTCATGAAAAAAGGGTGCAACCATGGGAGTAAGCCAAGAGGAGGGCTCAATTATGCATGGTTAAACAAAGCCCAAGGCTACCAGCAAGCAATGTCTCAGCAAACTCTACCTCACTCTGGAGCTCCAGACTCCAGGAGGACCCTTCTCACAGGGCATGAACAAAAAAAAAAACAAGAAAAAAAACGGAAAAACAAACCGGGACATAAGAACATAGCTCAAGATAAATCACTGGATTGTGTTATGACAAGAGCAGGCACTTTGAAACTAAACTTCTCAGAGGCCTTCAAAACACTGCTTAAAAGAAAACATTCCCATTCACACGAGGTCAAACGATACATCACAGAGTTTATGTTACCAATAAACCGTCTCAAGAGGTGAGATGGTCCGTGAAGCTGTCAGCGACAACCTATGCACAGCACTAAAAGTGACTTGTTAACTAATCGTGGACATGATTCCTCCAATAAACGTAATGATAATTCTCCTAGAGATGTCTGTTTTTTTTGTCTGAAAGCAATGATGTTGCACATGGCTGTTTTATGATGTAACTCCTCCCTCCACTCAAGTAATCCAGGGACAGTATTTGTAGTCTTCAGAGGAAATAATCTGGTCAGTTTATAAAAACAATAGTTTGAAAGAACAATGTGACAAACAACCTGCATCTTCCTTTGTTTTGGTGGAAACAGCTTCAGAACAGCTCCTATGCCCCGACCAGGCCAGAAGCTACTTTTTTTGCTGCAAACCGCACTTTCAGCAACTGTACACTCTGCTTCTGGCCCCTCTTTCTTCCCCTCACACAATAAATCGGAAAGAATGTGGCTTTGGTTACATGTAAATTATAGGCAGATCTTCCAGAGCCAGAGGGGGTGAGGTGCAGGATCAGTATCCATGTATAGTACACATATGAATGGAACCTGGCTAAAAAGCTCTCTCCCAATATCTTCCTCTTGTTTCCCCGGGAAACGGGAGAGGAGGGCTGGAGTCGGGTGACAGGGACGTCCAAAAACACACACAGATACACACAGATGTACGCAATCCATACCGTACTTTGAGCTCGAGAACAGATTTAATTACACTCTCGCAGAGAAAATAATGTCAGTGTTTTATCTCTTTGTGGCATTATTAGCTTGCAAAGAGCTGCCCTGTTATTCTGAGCAGACATCAGCCTGGGGAGTTTTTTTAAGGCAGCAGATGTTTTGATCCTGACTTTAACACCATCTCTTACTGCAAGCTGGCACTAATCATGATGTTTCAGGAGAGACTTCTGCTGTCTCTGATGCTGCCTATACACCATAACATATTTGAGACACCACACTCATGGGTACTCAATCATCTACAGTGAATGATGGGTGGAAAAACAGCCAAAAAGGCTGACATGTGTGGATAAGATTGACACAAGAGAAGTTGTCATAAGTCAGGAAAGACAACTCGCATTTTGACATACATGCTAACCTTTGATAGCATCTGATAGCACAGCTGCAGACCACACACTTCTATGCTTAGCTGAGTGATGCAGTGTAAAGACTGACAGGTGCAACTGCCTCTTAGGAAGGCAAATATAAGGTACTTTAAATCTCTTGGTGCCTAATCGTGCTACAATTTCTATCAAAAATCTGAACACACAACCACAACTGTTGTTAATGTTTTTCATTTAAATATAGAGATGTATCAGCATAAAGTTTTAACTGGAGTGAACTCACAGGTCCAAATTAATGCAAATGTATTAATAAGCACCCTTTATCAAGCCATACAGCCTACATCTTGAAATAACCGAACCAAACATGACCACAGAATCCAACATGGCAGAACAGAAAACAGAGCAAATCATACAAAGACATTTCAAAGGCTGCAACCTGGACTACATCACAGAAACTGTGCTCATGCTTGCCTTGTTTGCTTGAAATTAAAAAGAGAAAACACATAGTGCTGCATTGCTCATGCACCTTTATCTATATTTACAGACCAACCACATGACTTCCACTATTATTTCCCTTAAGCACTTACCACAAGAGCAGCAGGTGAAGCAGTTTGTGTGATACAGGTTCCCCATGGCCTGGCAAGCTTGGCTGGCGCCATACACACCCTTCCCACACTTGACGCAGATACCTGTTTAAAAAACACAAAAGTAATACAGTGTCGTTATCTGCTCAACACTTTGATGCCGTGGTACAGAATGGGAAAAGAATGGGATGATGCTGAGTAAGCCTCAGTCGGCTAAATTCCAGGAACAATTGGTGGACGTGCGACTCCTGCCACATCTCCACAAGAGGAAAGTTGTCAACCTGTTTGTGTCTTCCTTCATTATGTAAACCAATAAAACAGGAAAACTGCAAAGTTCTGACACATCACACTGTTCCCTCTGGCTGCCTATGAACATCTCAATGAGATACACAGATTATTACTGAGATACAGCTGAGCACTCTGCTGGAAACACAGATGAATGTCACTGTGTGAATATTAACTCGAAATAATATTTCATAAAATGAATTCTATTCACGGGTCTAACTTCTGTCATTTCAATCCATTTCATCATGCAGTTTGAAGGCAGAGTAGTTCAGAAAACTGAAAATTCTAAAATGCGTTGACAGGAAATACAGAGGATGTGAGGAGACTGTCAGGAAGGGCTGGCTGGAGACAACGCCCCTGATCGTGCGCCTTTCCTTGTTTCTAGGGAAAAGCTGGACACAGTATTTATTTTCCAATCATTGCACCTTTTAGGTGACTATTGGCATTTTGGATATTGCTTCGATCAATACCTTCCAAAGACAAAAAGCACTGGATACAACAGATGTAACGTTTTCTGCTAAACAATGGCAATGATACACTGGAAAAAATGCCCAGCTACCACAGGTACTCTACCAACTACACAAATTACTGCAACATTTAATGCAGAAACATTGTGGGGGTAAAAAAAAATCAGTAGCTTAAATGTATTAGTACACAACAGTAGCAGCAGCAGACTAACAATCTCCAAACTCTCTCACACAAGACAACCTCCACTGAGGTCACATTCCTCAGCGAGTGCAGGGTCAAAGCCTGGGTGGGGTGAGTCCAGGGTCACAGTGCCTACAGGACACAAGATCCCAACAGGAAAGCTACACAACAACGCAGATAAATCATTATGTTGACTTCTCTCTCCTAAATACACACACATTTCAGGGCACATTCAGAGCGTGAACACACTCAGTTATACAGTTGTGGAGCTCCCTGCTTATCTGAGGGAATAATTTCCCTTTCATAACAGCTTTAGTGCACTCTGTGACATTGTAAAACAGATAAAGGACAAGGGTACAGGAAAAAACACCTAAAGGTTACATGTCTCCTCTTTTAACCTGAAGTGCCAGAGCTAATTAAATTATCAGACTCAAAGTCAAATATTGGCATTTCCTGCCACAACTTGACCTTGTGACTGCACTTGTTCACTCAGCAAAGATAACAAGACAGAATGGGCAATGAGGAGGAATGTGTCCACTTTTAATGGTCTTAACTGGTTACCACTATAAGCAATGAAATCATCTTTTACTTTGCTGATTTCTGCCACACTGTGTTCCAGTTAATTAAAAATGCCATGTCCAGTCTACTTTATGGAGTCCAAGAGGGTCAAGTCAAAAGTAGCTCCACCACTGTAAAGGTATATGTATACGAGATAATGATCAGCCTGTGTTCTGCTTTAGGATAGCTTCCTCTTCCTCCTTTTATGAGTAATAACAACAACAATGGACAACTTAAGACTAGATCATTTTGATGTAATAACATGTCACAAACATACACCTGTATATGAGAGGAGCAACAACAGATATTTTTTGACTTATAAATTGCTTTCCCTGTCACACCCATCATAGTCTTAATAAAAAGATTTCAGTTGTTGAACCAAGGTAGCACAGCAGACTCACTACACATCAGTCTGAATACTAATAAGCACAGCCACCACTGCTCTGCAAAACAAAGCCGGAAACTAGTAAAGTAGGAAAATATGATGATATGATAATTATAATTTCTCCTCTAAGCATGTCTGTCTTTATAGGCAATTATCCAGCTTCATGATAACAAGAATAGATGCTGCAGTGATTCATGTGCACACACACACACACTTTCTTTTATGTCCATTTAGTTGTCCATAGGCTTCATCAATAAACAAGGCAGTTGCTCATATGATAATCCTTTGGCTTTGACTGCTGCCCAAAGCTAAACTGAGAACGTATCATTTATTCATAGAGCTACACTGCCCTACCTTCAATACTTTTTTTTCATTCTTGTTGCAACACTGCAGTCAAAAAAAATATATATCACACATGTGATTTCATGTGTTGTAAGCATCAAGCGTACATTTGCTGAGATTTCCAAACACTGAAGGACTCGCAGAGTCTCATGAGCAAGGTAGTTATCATTATACAGGGCAGCAGGGAAATCTCTGAAGCACTCCGTTAGTCATTTAAAACAGGATGCTGAAACTCTCATGTGCCCATTTCATAAACATGTCCATTTGGCAAGGACAGGATGCGGTGTGTGCTCACTAGGGTTAAAAATAAAAACAGCATCACTTGACCACATAAAAAACAGAAAACAAAATGTCTAAAAGGGAAAAAAACAAAAATCTACTGCGGCAGATGAAGCAAAGAGTTTCCTATCAATAGTGACACAGGTTGTTATGTCATTAACTTATTTTAAGGACTATTTTTTTCATTAAGATGGTAGCATCGCTGAAAACAACAGTGAACGTGCTGAGAGTTGTAAAAAGGCTTGCACAGCCTGATTCATAAAACTTTAACTACTCAGAATAACTTTGACATTTTGAAACTACAATATCAAACCAATCTCTGATACATGAGAAATCTGTCAAACCAATGGCAGGGAAAACCAGGCAGACATAGTAGATACAGTCTGGAGTACTGATGCCAAATACCAACAAAAGGAGTGAATGAGCAGAATAGATTCATGTATCCTTGCAGATAAAAACAAATATGGACCATGTTGTAATAGTCAAGCCTACTCTGCAACAGACAACAACAATAAGAGGGAAAGAAATTAAAGCTGAGGTGGGCAGTATATTGTAAACAAACAAATGCAGCCTGGTCCAAGCTGGTAAAGCAGGAAGCCATTAACTTTCCCTCCATGTTCAGACTGGACACTTGTAAAATGACCACCCCTTCTCACATGCAATGTAAGCTATAAACTTCAAGTGAAGCTTAAAGAATCTTAAAATATAATCTTATGTTGGTCTGTCTGCAGTGAGCTTGCGCACAAGAGTCAAAAGGAGACTGTAGTACAGCATGCGCACAGAGGGTTGTTGTCCACAAGTCAGCATGTATGTGTCAGGCATGTGCATGACTACAGCCATTATAATTCTGGGCAGGTGATCAGACTTGACCCCCACCAACTATGTCTGGCCCGCCAGCCAAGATCGTGTGCCAAGTGTCTGGTGCTGCCCGACTCCCCACTGGCTGGTTAATGAAGGGCTTCACGGGGGAGTCAGGGCGGGGTGGTGGTGGAGAGGAGGGAAGGCAAAGGGGTGGGGTGGGCCTCACTCTGCTGCCTCAATTGCAGGCCTGTATCGGGCCAGCTGTTGATTCACAGCTCCTTTGCCACCACAACAAACAGAGGCCACACAAGGGCCGGCCGGCAGCGCAGAGTGGGCAGTGTGGGACACTGGCAGGCAGCGCTGGGCCCCCCCCACCCAAAAAAGCTCTGGCGATCAATTTCTCCACTGTCGCTACGGAAACAGAGCTGTCTCTGTTAGGCTTGGTGTGAGGAGCGTCTGACTGCATTCTTCTCTCTCTCTCTCTCCATCTCCATCCATTTCCACCTTCTCTCTCTCCCCCTTCCTCCTCCCCTTTGCTGTCTTCCTCATTTTTCCCTCCTGTCTTCCATCCTCCCTCTTTCACCTGCTTCTCTGGAACAAATCAACAGCTGTCTCAGCCTCACTCTGTGCAAGTGCACTGGCTATAAAACAAGCCACTGTTCTCTGACTGTGGCCATTTGTCTGGCTGCTAATTCAAAAGGTAGACAGCAACTTCCTCAGCAGGCTGTCTGTGGCAGTGGCACTGCTGGTGAAACATTCACACATGCAGCGTTAAAGCCTAACGGCAGTGCAGCACATGTTCAGTTTTTCAAATCATATGTTCTTAAGAAGCCTAAAAGGATTCAAAAAATGCCACTAAACACATACTAAAGGTTGAAGTGGGGCATCTGGACTTGTAGAGTTGCCTCGCTTTAACCTTTTGATCGAAAATGACCCAGATGATGGAAAATTTTCATCCACATACCACTAAACAAACATTCTCTGTCTGGTTGACCTTCAGTGTGACACCCCATTCCTACTGTAACTCTCTCAGCACACTTGACCACAGCCTGTCCAGCTTTTTTTTTTAACCAACCCAGGCTGCTATGAATGACCAAAGCGAGTCTGCTTTGGCAGAACAGAAGGTTCCATTCAGCAAACGCACTGTGCTCTGCAAATGTTAGCTCTGCCAAGACAGAAATGAGTGTTGCCCTGCACGGCCACTATCTTATCTGCCAGGGAAGAACCTGTTAATGGTGTCTTCAAGCAGACCTTGAAGTGATGGCACAACCTGTAAATAAACCCGGCACAGGACAACAACCTCAACCATTTCTTTGGATTGCAGTTGCAGGAGGCCACCTGTCTGCGTTTTTATACATCAGTGTGTGACATTTCATGGTATTCGGCAAGCAGAATACTGGATATATATTAAAAAATATATATAGTGTAAATAAGATATTAAAAGAAAATTAATAATTTGTCAAGAGCCAAAGGATTAGCTCTACCCCATACAAAACACAGTTTTGATAAATGGAGGATTATCATTAACACTGGGTCAAATAGAGTTAAGGGGGAATTGTTTTGATTTTCTTAAACTGATAACACAAAACAGTGTTATTCCGACTTAAAGGTCGGAGCCCACGGTGCTGAAAAACAAACCTACCAAAGTATTCCTTTTTCATGTGCATCTCTAACTCCTTTTCCAGCTCCAAAGTGAGCGCCTCCAGCCTCTTCTCCGCCTGGCTCGGCCCACTCTCTCTGCTGGGGGTCACCTGGTAAGGTAGTTTAAACCTCTGGCCCGATGAAGCTGTTTTTGCGGGCATCCCATGACTAAATGATGATGGGGACCCCGCAGTGATCTCTGTGGTCCCTCCAGTCTGGATTGACTGGTGCTGGGGTTCAGGGACAGCTGAAAGCCCCTGGAGATGGATGCGAGTTGGGATCCCGTTGGAGTCTCCAAACTCCTGCAGCAGCGTGTCCTCGTGTAAACTGCTTCCCAGCATAGATGACCTGGGCGAAGGCAGCTGCAGGTCCGGGTAGGTGCTCATTGACCCCCTGGAGCTGCGAGAACTTCTGGAGCTGTGACTGGAGATGCTGGATCGCGGACTGACCACGCAGTTGGCGGTGGTCCCTGGTCGTGCGCTCCCGTCCTGGCTGCAGATGCTGGAGCGTGGACTCGCCAGAGGCGCTGCGTGTAAGATTGCCCCCTCCAGATCATGGTTGACTACGGGCCCATACCGTGAGTCTGAGTAACTGGATCTGGGGCTGGTGGTAAAGGAGTACTGGCTTGCCGTACTCGACCTGGGGCTGGTGTGCCGCTGATCGTAGCCCATACTGATGCCGCTGGTGCGGTTGCTGCTGGGCTTGCTGCAGCAGTCACAGCTGTTGAGGCTGGTCCGGGGACTGGAGTGTTTACTCGTGTCGCTGGCGGTGCTTGCATAGCTGGATCGGGGACTGAGGACACTGTTGCCTTCACAGTGAACTAGACTAGACCTGGGGCTTGTGTATCTGTCCTGACCGGGTACCACTAAACTAGTACGCGGGCTACTTATGCTCGACCTCGGGCTGGCGTGCTTGCTCTGCTCCTGAGAGGACAGAGAAGACGCGAGGCTGGACCGAGGACTGGTGGCGTTGTATCTCCCGTCGTGACTGCTGGTAATGCAGACACTGTTGCACCTGTTGCCGGGCAGAGGCACCGGTTTGTTGAGAGGCACGCCATCAAACGTGGAACCGGTGCTGTACCTGTGGCCCTGCACCTCCAGAGAGTACCTCCTGTGCCTCTCGGAAGTGCCCGTGTAACACGGCAAAGCCACTTCGGATTTGGTGCAGCAGCCCTCCTCGCTGTAAACTGCGTCTCTCTGAGGGGCACAGAAATCCACAGGAACGGTCCGGTTGCAGTTCACCGGGCGCACTGGAGCCGCGTTATACACTTTATTCCCAGACGTGAAATTCTCCACTGTGTGATGCTGCTGGTGAAGCACAGAGGTGCCATTCATCGGCTTAGTTTTATGCTCTCCGACTGCCGGAGCCGAAAAGTCTAAATCGGGGTTAATCACCAAGTCTCTCCTCGCGTTGTACATCCCGTCTTTGTACGCATCATACAGGGAAAGGTCGTCCATCAGTTTGGTGGCCCGGAGTCCCAAATCTTCCTGATAATGCTCCATGTTGTGCTCCCGAGGCGAGAAACAAGTTGCGAGTGTGCTCCGCTCCGCGAGCCAAACTAGCGAGCACCGCGGAGCGCTAATTGCATTTCACATGGAAATCAAAACAAAACGCCGCCGTACAGCCGTCGCTCATTTACACAAAACCACAAACGTATCCAGAGACCTCTACCGTGAGCCGCATCGTCTTCTTCTGCTTTCTCCTCTTTGCCGAAAAAACAAACTCTTTCTCACAGTTTCAGCCGACAGGGATACGTTTGTCAACTTCAGTTTTTGTTAAGTTGAAAGGTCTTTACAGTCAATGGCGCGCTGCGCGGAGGAATTTCCCCTTGTTGGTTTTTCCTCTATATTTCATTTATGGCCGCTATACCACCAATAAAACTAGCTAAGATAATCTCATATGCTGCACACATCCTCTCTGTGTAGCCCTGAGCACAAGAAGCCTGCGAAAATCCACATAAAATACCGTTTTACGCAGGGGACTCGTTTGCGTAAAAGGAATGCGGGGAGGAAGACAGGATGCGCTGCGCCTCTCTGGAATGTGGTTAATGCTGCAGAGAAACAATGATTGCGACCAACTCAGCAAGGGGCTGCCGGCTCTGAAGAGAATAGTTTGGAGAGAAGGGGACGTCTGCATTCATCGCAGGCGGACTAAAATACCACACAGTGCACGCCTCACCTGGTCCGACTTCTTTTTACACCAAGAGTGAGCTGCTTGGTATTCTGGAGGGCGAAGACATTTAAAACTTCACTTTAGTTTTTAGTCTGACTCAAAAGATATTCAGTAATGGCCCCCACTGAAGCATCCAGCCTGTACCTACTTCTACAAAGAATCTTTTTTTAAATGGGTATAAAAACTAAATTGAAGGAGACCTTTTTAAAAAATATTAAAAGTATAATGACCATAAATGGAGGTCATAGTATCCCCATTTTTATTCTTATTGACTTATTTTGAGCACCTATTTAGAATTTATTTTATCCAGGATTTTTATCAAAATAATAAAACACACACACACACAGAGCACATTTGGCTTGCCAGTTTTTATTTGTTTCTTATAACAGTATTTACATTGCCTTTAAGGTAACAGCTGCAAAAAGACTTGCATTTGCCCCCAGTTAATCATTTAATATTAAAAATATTATTTCATGAACTCTTGAAAAACGTGTCTGAAGAACCGTCAGTAATTTCATTGATATCAGATGTGAACAAGGCGGTAAAACATTTATGAGTCAGAGTCGACGCAGCATGGTTAGAAAATGTCGCAGCTGCTCATCAACTGCCAACAACTGGAAGAAAGGACAGAGCTGCAGCAACAAAGGCAGAAACAAACAGGATGTTGAGCAGAAACTGACTGATGAAGGAGTTGTGACATTTCCTTCCATGGCCTCTGCTTCTGAACCATTGAACAACCTCGTCCAGGTTGTGCTCCTGAGGCTCATAATTTAGCTCTGCCTTAGCTTTTGCCATGCTGAAGTAATGCGTCACACCCGTTTTATAAACCTCTGTACGTGTCAGGAGAGGCTGGAAGTTATAGAAGGGGCCGATGAGGTGGTGGATCATTTCTGTGAGAAATGCAAAAAAGTAAATAAGAGAGATAGGAAGGCGCAGCCTGGGGAAAGGATAGCCCAAGCCCTCCACTAGAGGTCTGAAGAATTCAAAATTGTTGACAGGCCTGCCGTCTGAGATGAAGTAGGCCTGGCCAGCAGAGCGGTGCTGCTTGTCTGGGGTCAACGCCTCTGCAGCTAGCTCATGTGCGGACACCAAGTTGTCCACATGGACAAACTCCACCAGGCTGCTAGCTTTACCATACACAAACCTGAAGATCCCCTTCTCAATGTAGCCAACTATCCTAGGAAGGTGCCTCTGCTCCCCCGGCCCATAGATACCGGCTGGACGCAGAGCACAGGTTCTGAGCACGCCATGGCTGTCCTTCAGCACGGTGCCATTGGCTTTTAGCACTGCCATCTCAGCCAAGGATTTGGTTCTTGAGTAGTGGTCAGGGTGAAGATGGAGAGGCAGATATGGGAGGCTTTCATCCCCGTTCTCTATGACTTGGCCTCCAAACACCACGTTGAAGGTGCTTGTGTAAACCAGCCGAGACACTCCGTGTTCAGTGCAAGCCCTCAGAATGTTCTGGGTGCCTTGAACGTTGACGGCCTCAATCAGATGCTTGTTGAGCTGCTCCCAGCCGGACATGCCATAAGAGGCAATGTGGAATACACAGTCCACACCAGTGATGACCTTCTCAACTTGTGCATATTCCCGTATATCACCTCTGACGAACACAATGTCTTCTGGCACTTCCTGGTTTGGAGGGACGGTGTCAAACAGAATGATTTTGGCTCCCTTTTTATGTAGAGAGCAAGCCAGGCTGCAGAGAAAACAGATCAATAAACATGAATGTGCACGAAGTCTGTTTTCATGAAAATAATCTAACTGTAGTTCTCCTCTCCAACCTACTACAAGTGGCGGTCTAAGAGCCAATCTGAGAGGAAAGGTGAAACAACGCCACCTTGTGGTAATGCAGCGTGACTACACAAGACAACGTTCATGGTTTGCACTACAATTTGTATTGCTGCATAATAAACAATATGAAAATGCTCTTACCGAAAACCAAAATAGCCACATCCTCCGGTTATTAAAAATGTGTCCCTGTGTGTCCTTTTCATTGCAACAGTGCGAATCTGTGAGTTAGAAACTTAGTTTTTTTAAGTGAGTTTAAGATGCTTAACACGAAAACAACCTCATAAAGACAAAATAAAACAGGAACCAGCGCCATGCTAGCAAAGATATAGCCTGCAGGTCCTTTTTATCATCCTATTTGAGCAATTAAACGTTTTATGAATTTAGCTTGATGCAAACAGTATTTATATGTGGGTCACAAATGCATCTTCATGTACTGTATATACAGACAATGATTATTTTTCATAATTATTCGGCATGCGATGCTCGCAACATGCAACAATTAGCATTAGTGCGCAGCATGCTCACAGGTAAATATGGTACACACCGTAATCTGAGAGCACGTATCGGCTGAAGGCGCTGACCTGAACACAAACCAGCACAAAACCAGGAATGTCGATGAAACAACTTATTTAAAGCTGAAGTTGTAGTTTTGGAGTGAACTGCTGCACCGGTGAACGCTTCCTGACAGGTGGTGCGGCGTGCGTGCGTCGTTACGTAACCAACACAAAATGTTACCGGAAACACGTCGAAATATCTTCACAGTGCAAAGTATTGACTGACTACAAATCAATTGTTAGTGAAAATAAGGCCGCAATATAAAAAACAATTTTACATTTTGTTATCTAGTGTTTTGATTCACATTTAAAAATCGTCCTAGAGTACGACATTGTAGTTTTGAGGGACGAGAGATGCTTTTGTTATGAAAGGCGTGAAGGAAACTCGTAACCTTACTTACAACAAATTAATAACTTCCGGTATGACGTCGTGCCTTCAGAGTAAAACGCAAATAACTTTAATATAAAATTAGATTATGGTAATACCTTGTAATCTTACATAAAATAGATTAAATTACTAGACATGAGTAAATATATAAGAAATAAAAGTTATGTTTATTGTATTATATTAAATCCTGGCAAAAGAGGTAAAGAGGTTTCTGCCAATAAAAAGTTTAACCCCCGGATGTTTCAACCCTTTTGTTGCCTTTATACATGAAATCATGGTCATGGTCACTTTTTGACAACAATTTGAAAAAAAAATCATTTTATATTAAAGTGAAAACATATTTTACCAAATTAATGTCAATTAAAACTATATAAGATAAAGTAAGTTATCGGAACTTACTTTACCATCCCCAGCTCACGATGCTGCCACCACCATGAAGTGGAGATGGTGTGTTTGTAGTGATGTGCAGTGCCTGGTGTTCACTACACATAGTGTCTCATCATGAGGCCGAAGAACATTCTTTTAACTGACCTTGGAATCTCCCATGTGCCTTTGGGTGAATTCCAGGTGAGATTTCATTTCAGCTTTTTGCCCATCTGAGCCACTGAAGTTTTTAACTCCCTCAGAGTGGTTGCAGGTGTCTTGGTGGACTCCCTCTTCAGTCGTCTTCTCTTCTAACCGCATAGGTGGTACAAATGGTACATACCATTTCTTAATAATGGATTTAACTCATTTTGTACTCCGACTTACACTTTTCAGTGATCTTTCTCTGAGTTGCTTAGTTTGTTAGTTTGTGTGTTTGTCTTCATGTTGCAGTAGTAGTAGGAACACAGATGAACCAGGGACGGGACCTCAGGTGTTTTATACTATAAACTGCACTCAGCTGATCTTATTTTAATTCATTGGCATTAGTATTTAAAAATTTGCTTTCACTTTGACATGAAATATGCCTTTTGTCTATATGATCCATCTATCTAAAAAATATAGTCTTTAATGGATTCAAGTCTTGACTGTTTTCCCGAGTGGCACTATAATTTACAATTTATAATGTAGTAGCAGCAGCTGTGTTTTGTTCATCAGGAGATTGTTGGGTAACACTGCCCTCAGGTGGTGATATAACGTAACTGCAGACCTTCATGGGCCAGATATGCGCCATATTGTGTCCGTCTAAAAAAAACTACTTCACAGCGACACATTACGTCAAAGTCTAAAGGTAAGTTTTGTTTTCACAACTCGGATCCAGGTTATTCAAAGTAGATCAATAACTTGAGGGAAAGCGTGAAACTAAATGCTGCTCGCGCTAGAGGGCGGTGTTATAGACGTTTTTACTTTCACTTTTTAAAAAAAAAAACCCTTCATCTTTACCGGGACAAAGCTTACTACATGTATGATATGGCCTCAGTTGGCTTTTCCTTTAGATTATATTTGTATAGCACAAAAACTGATGTAGTTTACCACCTTTAATATCTGGCTCCATGGTAAATTCTTAAGCACATATGCATCATGAACAAAATAGGTTTAGTTTCCTTCACATACATTGTAACCGCTTCTCTGTTGCTTATTGGAGAAGACTTTTCACTTACAGACAGGATGAACTTGGAGGACTACTTCAGAAGAATTGGTTTCCATGGCTCCTATGAGAAAGCAGACCTTGCAACACTGAAGCTGATCCACAAGCAGCACGTCATGTCAGTGCCTTTTGAGAACCTGAGCATTCACTGCGGTGAGAGGATCACCATGGACCTGGAAGTGATCTTCAACAAGATAGTGAGGAGCAGCCGTGGAGGCTGGTGCTTGGAGAACAACCTCCTGTTTGGCTGGGTGCTGAGGGAAATGGGCTACAACACAACAACACTGAGCTCCAGGGTGTTTAATAGTTTCCTTGATGATTTTGGCCCCCTCGACTCCCATCTCATCAACAAGGTCATCATTGATGGGGAGGCTTATATAACAGATGTAAGTTTTGGGGTGTCATCTCAAGTGTGGGAGCCTCTGGAGCTCATCTCTGGAAAGGACCAACCTCAGGCAGCCGGTATCTTTCGCCTCATAGACAAGGGGGACTTCTGGGTGCTGGAGAAGACCGGCAGAAAACCACAGGTTACTAATCCAGAATTTGCCAAATCTAGTCTGGTGAACAGGAAGGAAACAAAGCAGATCTACTGCTTTACTCTGGAGCCTCGCAAAGCTGATCACTTCCTTGATAGTAGCCACAAACTGCAGACAGAGCCCACCTCACTGTTCACCAACAAGTCCATCTGCTCTCTGCAGACACCCACAGGGTTCAAAGCCCTGATTGGCTGGACCTACAGTGAGGTCACCTACAAACCTGAGGAAGATGTTGACATCTTAGACATGAGAGACATACCAGATGGTGACATAGAGCAGATTCTGAGGGAGCAGTTCAACATGAAGCTGCAGAACAAGCTAAAGCCTGCAAGCAACAAGTCCTGGTACACACTGTGAAAAAGGCCTCACTCTAAGGCCAGCAGGGTTTTATGATGAAACTTGTTAATGTAGCAAAACATGACTAACTCTATGAATTAAACTTTTTCAATGTCATATAACTGCACTATATAGAAACTGAATCACACGAACAGTAACCTTAATGTAGTATATGTATATTTTCATCAATGTTGTAAAAATGGTCCAACTGAAGTGTTATAAGCTACATCACATATCATGCTTTGAATTCTGTAGAATGTTGTTTTTCTCAAATATGTGGCACATCATCTTTATTTATTTTAAACATTTAGGAATGCTTTGGTGGAGAGTTTCATGTTCGGATAGCCAATAAGGCCTTTTAAGGTTGTTGTAGCAGTGTTAGCTTACACTCACAGGTTTGTGTGAAAAAGATACATTCCTTCTCAAGACCAACAAGAGTTTGTAGCCCACATGCTGCTCTCGGCCTTGAAAATACATAGATCTAATTGTTATAATGTTCATCTTACTGTGTGTTTAAGTCTTATTATAATAAACATTCTTGGCCGTTGCTTTTTTCTGTGTGGTAGCAATGCAAACAGGTCATCATAGTCGATGGACTGTGGAGGACGTGGTCAGCAAAAAATGTATTTTATCCACCTAAACAAGCTCCACCTAAATACATCTATCAGTGTATATATTTAGAGTATTATCACACTTTACCTTGCTGTCAGAGAGTTATCATCAACAGAAAACTGAAGTCATTTATGCTCGTATAAAAGCATCACACTCCATTGGCCTCACAGAACACAGGAGATGATGGTTTACCACCAGCTCGATCATCTGATGATGTTGGGTGGAAACCGTAATATGTTTAAGGTCCTCCATTGCACAATTGTTTGTTGAAAAATTAACCAAAACCCTTGCCCAGTATACAAACTACAGGATAGGTAGGATAGTATCACCTTGTGGCCTCAGAGTTGACTTTGCTCTGTGCTGGGTTTGTTATCAACAGGCAGATACAAAGCACAGTCAATAACTAGCTGCACTGTTTTCCCTAAAAGACAACATAAGGCTGGCTCTGCAAACTGCAGAACTAAGCAAGATTGTGTTTTATTGCATAAAACCCACATACCTCCTAACAGGAAATATTTGTTATTTATATTTTAATAGTCCCTCATTTTCAGAAACCTACATAGTAGCCACATGCAACAACAGTGTGTACGGTACTCGTCTTCAGTGAAGCAGCTGATGTGCAACTTGTGTGTGAACATGTGACCTGACAATGATCAACCAACCCAAACGTTGTTGTGTTGTTTTACTACCTTTAAGCATAACCTCTTTATGTCTTTGTGTACAGCAGGAAGAAGAGCTGTCCTTTCCTTGGTCCCTGCCTCTACAGAAATTCTTCTCAGAATACATTCGATTGCTCACTCTATCAACCCATACTGTAGGTAAGGCTAACCATGATTTTGTTTCTTGCGTATATTTTGTACATTTAACTTTGGAAAAAATAAAAACAGAACTGGCTGTTTGTAATTGATCAGGATCATCAATTGATCATTGATCATTCTTTTCACTTACAGACAGGATGAACTTGGAGGACTACTTCAGAAGAATTGGTTTCCATGGCTCCTATGAGAAAGCAGACCTTGCAACACTGAAGCTGATCCACAAGCAGCACGTCATGTCAGTGCCTTTTGAGAACCTGAGCATTCACTGCGGTGAGAGGATCACCATGGACCTGGAAGTGATCTTCAACAAGATAGTGAGGAGCAGCCGTGGAGGCTGGTGCTTGGAGAACAACCTCCTGTTTGGCTGGGTGCTGAGGGAAATGGGCTACAACACAACAACACTGGGCTCCCAAGTTTTCAACAATGATAACTTTGGGCCTGAGGAAACTCATCTCATCAACAAGGTCATCATTGATGGGGAGGCTTATATAACAGATGTAAGTTTCGGGGTCTCATTTCAAGTGTGGGAGCCTCTGGAGCTCATCTCTGGAAAGGACCAACCTCAGGCAGCCGGTATCTTTCGCCTCATAGACAAGGGGGACTTCTGGGTGCTGGAGAAGACCGGCAGAAAACCACAGGTTACTAATCCAGAATTTGCCAAATCAAGTCTGGTGAACAGGAAGGAAACAAAGCAGATCTACTGCTTTACTCTGGAGCCTCGCAAAGCTGATCACTTCCTTGATAGTAGCCACAAACTGCAGACAGAGCCCACCTCACTGTTCACCAACAAGTCCATCTGCTCTCTGCAGACACCCACAGGCTTCAAAGCCCTGATTGGCTGGACCTACAGTGAGGTCACCTACAAACCTGAGGAAGATGTTGACATCTTAGACATGAGAGACATACCAGATGGTGACATAGAGCAGATTCTGAGGGAGCAGTTCAACATGAAGCTGCAGCACAAACTCCAGGTTGCAAACAAAAAAGCATGCTACACAATCTAGAGAACAACATGTACCCTGTTGCTGTTATAAAATATTTGAATAATAAGATGTAATTGCATGGCTCACCTTTTGCCAAATCTTTCTGATGAATTATTATTATTATTATTATCATCAATGATGCATTGAATTGTTGTTCTGTATAACAATGGCTAACTCAAAGTCAGATGAATATTTCAAATTCTCTATGTAAAATGATCAAAGTTGATAATGTGAAAGTATCAGGTCACAATAAATATTGTGAATTATAATCATTTAACTACAAGGCAGAATGATATTTTTTCTGTTATCCTTCAAATAAAAAGTGCTACTGAAGTTGACGTTCTCTGGCAGTAGGCCCTATCATAAAGCGATACACTTCTCTTACCAGATGGTGGCAGCAATGTGCCAAGTAGAGCTTTTTGCAAAGCTACGATAAAATTCAAAGTAGAAGAAGAAGAGGAGGAAACAGTAGAAGAAGGCTCAAACATCATGAACTCCTTGGAACAAGCCGAAGGTAACAACACATACCAACTTAATCACAGCAGTTTGTTCGCCGCTGGTTGGTTTTAGTCCTTCAGCTGCAGTAACTAAATGAATTTAAACCAAACGTCTTAAGAAAGTATTCAAAGTAACGCGCAACGTCACGTTAGCTGTCCGCTTTGCTTGCGACACTTAGCATAAGTGCTAGCTTAACTAACACCTCACATCCATTTGCTGATACGCTTGAGCAGTAATTACATAACACGTATTTACTTGTTAAGTCTTGTTATTTCTGTTATACGGGAGGGGGCTGCGGGTTTTTGCCAGCAGTCGGTGGGACATGATCAGAATCTCAGTGGAACTTTAGCCTAACGTTCAGCTTCACTCACACATACACAGGAATCCCAGTGATTCTGAGGGGACAGCAGCCGAGGCTTGGAGCTGAGGTTGACATTAAGCTGCAATTTGATGACAGGATGTCAGAAGAAAACAGTTGTTACACACAACATTATGTGTTTGGTGTTGTTGTTATATTGCAATGAAAATCATTAATGTGAACGACTGACGATGAAGTTGCCTTGATTTACTCCGTCTACAATCCGTGTGTGTTAATGTACTCATTTATATTACAGACTTGAAAGCCTTTGAGAGAAGACTGACAGAATACATCTCCTGTTTGCAACCTGCAACAGGCAGGTGGAGAAGTAAGTGATTGTCACTGTGTCTGAATTTGACAAAAACAACCTGGTGTTTTATTTTTGATTAGCAAATAAAAGAATCATGATATGACTAATTACTAATAGGTGCGTTACAGTGCATTGATTTAGTCAGTCACATTTCACAGTTCATGGTGATGCACTGCGTCTCATTCCCTTGTCTCCTCTTTTAGTGATTCTGATAGTAGTGTCTGTTTGTACGGCTACTGGGGCGTGGAACTGGTTAATAGACCCTGACACACAGAAGGTATGTATCAGTGGAAATGCATGAAACAGAACTATTATACAATACATTGTGTTATTACTGATCAGTTAGCCAGAAGCAATGAATATCATTTGCCTTCCTGAAAATATTTCTGTATTAAGTATAAATGTATTATCAGTTGACTGTATTAGCACTGTTCATTAGAACTGGCTCTGTGCCTGTTGGTCTAAAGAGCAGCATGAGCTCAGTTATTTTTATTTGTAAACACACCCATACTTCTGTACTGATCAATCTATTCATGATTTAAAATCAATAAAATAAATAAAATCTCTAATTGTTTGGGGACATCCAATCATGTGTGTTTTTTCTTTCTGTTTTGCAGGTCTCTTTCTTTTCGTCCCTATGGAATCATCCTTTCTTCACTATTAGCTGCATTACTCTAATAGCTCTATTCTTTGCTGGGATTCACAAACGAGTTGTGGCACCATCAATGTATCCTTTGTCTACATGACTAATTATGTTGTTTTTTCAAGCTTATAAGTAACATAGTTACACACAAATGTCAGTTACTCCTCCCTGTGTTAATGGTTAATGCCTTTGACCTTTGCTGCCTCAGTATCGCTGCCCGCTGCCGTACGGTTTTAGCAGAATACAACATGTCTTGTGATGACGTGAGTGAACTGATATGATTTGATGCTGTGACTTGCAGTCTTTTCTGATGACTCAGGTTTCTGTGAAGTTGTTCAATTGTGTCTTGTCTGTGTCTTTTTACAGACGGGAAAACTTATTCTCAAACCAAGACCGAACATCCAATAACTACAAGCTTGTGTACATCATTCAGACTGGTCTCTGGACTCTGGTCAAGTGTTGATAGCCTCTGCGTCTTGAGTCTATTTGGACTATCTGAATGGCACTGAGACAGATCTGTTCATTAAGATGGAAAATGAATTTGGAACAAATATATGAACTGATCGGGCCTTTTAACAGTGTCGCTGTGTTGACATCACCATTGAAGCTGCTGATCCGCTCACATGACCTTTGAACTATTTTACACATTCAGTGTGAGTTCAGATGTGTTTATTTCTGTTTCTGTTCTGCATGTATTTTATCTAAATGTTTCTATTTTTAAAGTTATTTACCTAATAAATACATCGAGTGTAAAAATACCTTGTCTTTTATTTCTAAATGATAAAACTATTATTATATTACTACTACTTCTATTAGGATTATGTTAGAGTTACTTATGGACTTTGTACATTTATATACAACTCAGTTTCCAAAAAGGTGATGCTGTGTAAAATAAAAAATAAAAAAAGAATGCTGACATACACATACACATACTAGCACATCATGAAAAGCTGAAAATGTTTTTCATGGGTTAATTTCAAACTCGATGCCAGCAATAAAAGACTGAAAAAGGTGTGTATTGATGAAAAATGTGGCCTGGTTCAACATCTTACAATTATGTCACGGATATACAAAGAGAATCTGATTCTGTCAGGAAGTTGCGGAGTTGCATTACACAGGACAGGCTGTGGGCAGATAAAGCTCAATCAGTGTTTGTCAGTAATTTACCTAGCGGTAAACAGTGGTGCCACCACAGGCGGCTTCAGTGTGTTGTCAGTGTCAGCACATGTTGCAAACAGAATATCTTCGTTTTAATAGCTGACATATTTGTTTATACAGTTTATATCCCCGTGTCGCGTCTCCCGTGGTTTTGCGACAGCTTTGCTGTTTTCTGTTAACAGCACTCAGTTTACGGCAGTTAAAAACCTTCCACATGGCCTCCAGCCGTTTCGAAGCAGTAGTGTGTTTTGAGGTTTGATCGTTTTACCGTGTGACGGTAACACAGCACGTTACATGCGCAGCTCTCACTTTAATAACTGATTAAAATGGGAAAAAGTAAAACCAACAAATTTAAACGTCCGCAGTTCAATGCGGTCGGTTTGCCGGTGAATGCCGTGAAGGAAGTGGACGCTGAGGAGGAAGACCACGGGGATGATAGTTGTCCAGCTGCGGAGTTGTTGGAAAAAGTAGGAACACGGCCTTATCGAATCTGTTTTGCATATTTCACAGATTTCATATACTGTTAGTAAATATCAGATTTCGATGCATCATGGGCGGTGGTTTATTTTCTACTGTATTCCTATAGTTGCAGAGTCCAAGTGCAGATGTACGAGAGTTCGCATGTGCCAGCATTTCACGTGTTGTGCAGCAGAGCCAGACCATCCCAGGTTTCCTGCAGAGAGATGCTGTTAGACGCTTGGGCCCCATGCTGCTGGATAGCAGCGTGGCTGTCAGGGAGACGGCCACTGGAGCACTCAGGTGGGTCAGTCAGAGCAGTGGTTTGGTGTGGACTGTGTCAATCCCACCTGGATGGCATTTCATCATCATACACACTGCAAGATACATGTGGGAGAGATAGATCTTCAACAGACCCAGAATCAGGTTAATACCATGAAGGACAACGATCATGTCCAAATAACAGTTCTGCACTTTTCTGGTCAGGTTTACAGTTAATCTGAATGATGGCTCCTCTGCTCTGGTCGGAGATGGTTGGGAGTAGATGAAGTAACAAGAGACGTGCTGTAAACTGTGAAAGTGAGATAGAACACACAACAGAAAAAAAAACAGATCTTCATCATGACACTCAAAATGTGTCTATTACATGTTGTTGAACAGCTTCCACTGAGCTGGTTGTGTGCATGTTGCTTCACTGTCACAGCCTCCCTTGGAGCCACCAACAAATTCATGTTTGTATTCTTTGTCTCCATTTGGTGCCAAGCTGTATGTTTGTGGCAGATATGCATCATTTTGGTGGCATTTATCAATGTTATGAAATATAGGTGCTGCAACAGAAGATGGCAGATAGCTTAAGGACGTAAAAACAGACAAAAACCTGTAAATGATTTGGCAGACAAAAACAAGCTAAAAAGTTAGGATTCTTATCATCTCCAGCTACACCCAAGATGGCCTTCAATGTGCTGTTATACAGTGTAACAGGTATATGTTGTATTACCTCTGCAGGGGGCGCCACGCTCCAATAAGGTTGGGCTGTGAGCAGGAAAAATGTGCTGTTTTAGTTTTGGTATGAATTATGGATGTCATTCTGTTGAGTTTAACATTTGATGCTTTTCATTATGTTTGTGATGTGGAAAATATTACATTTATATGTTGTCATTCACTAAACTTCCCCCACAGTTATCATGTATGCACATTGTGTCTTCATGCTCTCTCTCATCCTCTGTTATACACACAAAGAAGAGCAGCATCTCTCAGAGAATCTCCTCCAAGTGACTGATGAGTGTGCGTCTGGGTTTGTCTCTGCCTGACAGGAATCTGAGTGCATGTGGAGGTCAGGAGGTGTGTGAGGACATGGTGAAGCACGACGTCATGACTCCTCTGACAGCACTGCTTAGCGAGGTGAGACTCTGCCACTGTTTTTAGCTCACCACACTGCTTCAGTTCCTCTTCATCAGCAGCTGCTGCAGCAAGCTATGATATCCTCAGCAATTAGGGCTGCTTCCACAGTCAAGATAGTAGTGGTTTGTAAAAATGGCACTCAGGAAAAAAAAATAGCCTAACGGCACGACTCGTATTTCACTGAATTTATTTTACACATGCAATGACCTACCGTTTTTATTTTTTAAAGCATCTGGACATCTTCAGTTGAGTGATGGTAAAGATCATACATGTTGTTTTTCTGGCATCGTTCCAGTGCTGTGCTGGTTTTGAAACTGCCAGTGTGCCAATGAAAGATGGGAAGAATGCAGTGGAGGATGTAGCCAATGAAGCAGTAAACTTATTGTGGAATCTATGGTAAGCCCAGAGCTTTCAGTGATTCCCTTACTCATCAGTGCTTAACAAATGCATCCTAGATGCAACAGCTGTGCTCTTGCAAAATACTGTGTTTGCATGTGAGGAGATGAACACTTGATGTAATATAACTTGTAGTGAACTGAATACCGTACATGAATTTGTCACATCACTCAATAAAAGATTGGGGTCATTCCATGTGAAATCATGCAGCTTCAGGCACATCAGCTGGTTTAACCCCTCAGATATTTTTCAAAAAATTCACTGATGTACTGATCTATCGATAGTATCAATAGTAGTTTTAGGTCTGTAAGTGTAACCATTTGCAAAATACAACCCATTGAAAGTTCCTTTTTTAGTCCGAAAACCAATAAACACATTTTTTTCCAACTTTTATGCATCACTGGTCTGTAAATATGCAAGATGGAGAGTTGATGTTTAGTACCATTTATAGTGGTAATAGCTTGCAAAGAAATGCATGTCATATTTTCAAAGTCATATTTGTCTATGTTGACAGTAATCAAGCTCCTTCATATGTTCCACATGATCTCACATATCTCAGCATGATGTGGAATGAATGAAGGTTTTGGTGCAAAGCTTACTTTTTAAGTTATGAGTTTTAGAGTGGTGACATACTAATATTGATAGATGTACATCAGTGAATGTTTTGAAAAAATATCTGAGGGAGGGGGACATCAGGCAGTCCTGGATGATTTCACATGGAATGACCCATTGGCAATCTCAAGTGCCACTAACGTTAGCATGCAAGCATCCCTTTTATAATTTTTAAAAATATTTTTTCCAACATGTTTCTTTCATGAAATGCTTGCTTATCCGACATCCATCTATGATGTTCATGCTCCAGTGAGAGCAGCAGCCAGGCGCTGTCTGTGTTCAACAAAAGCGGTCTCTTGGATGTAGTAGTCCAGTGTCTGGAGAGACATTTGCACAACATGGAGCTGGCCATATCTGCAGGTGTGTCCTAAAAGTGTGCTATTATTTATTCTGTTTTGTTAATTATTAAGTAGCCTTTATTCAGGACCTGACCTCTTAGTTTGCAGTTCTGAGACTCTCCTCTGTGTGTTCCCCAGCCCACTGTTTACACACTGTGACTGAGGATAACCCAGAGCTGCTATGTAGCATGAACACTGCAGTGCTCGGAGCCCTGGAGAATGTGCTGCTGTCATCTCAGCCAGGCATGGCACACATTCTTCTCAGGACATTGGCTGCAGGTACAATTTGTCTCTTTTCATGTTTTTATTTTCCTGAAATATTCAAAACTGTAAGTCGCTGTTTAAAGATGTAAGTAACAAACTCAACATCTGGCAAAAAGTGTGGCTGTCGGATGTGTAACGTCACTTCCTGCGCTCATGTTCTTTTTCTCAGGGACACTTTGGAACATGAAGGGAAGTTTGCCCGCTGCCCGTCAGGCCCAAACGTTTAACGCGGTGGTGGCCATTTTGTCACAGTGCTTGGATTTGGACGCTGGGACTCTGATCCCTGAGTTCAGGCAAGCAGAGGAGGTTCGTGACAGAAACACACCAGCTGAGACGCACACAGAAGACCAGGCTGCTGGAGAGCTTGTGGTAGAGGAGATGGATGAAGAGGAGGAAACGCCTAAACAGACGAAGAACGGAAAAGTTGTGAAGGTTGACGGTGACTTCTCTGACCTCCTGCCTGTAAGTGGCACTCTAAACACACACTCAGATGAAGATGATTTGTTGTGTAATAAGCACAATTTGTTTACATGAATTGTTTTATATCACAGTGTACTTTGTTTGAATGTGGTTTGCATGGTAGCCTATTTTTATGGCAAGGGACTGCTATGGTTTTATATTATGGAGGCACATGTTAACACCAGGTGAAAAGGTGGCGTCTGAATCATCCCGGAGCACGAGCCAGACTGACAGGACAGGCGCTGTCGGGTTAGTGGGAGCAGATTAGGGAGACCCAGCAAGGTTCAACTCGGGACCAGCTTCTGGCTTACACAATGCTGACAGTACCCAGACCTGACCCTGGCGAGACAGAGCTGTCCCTCTCAGCTCAGTCACAACAAGAGCCCCAAGATTGCAAGTGACATTCATGGTGATGTTCCAGAATACCCTCTAATACAGTGGGTTACACAATGGGGTTTACTGGGCTTTACTGTTTCTTCTCTGTCTCAGTACTACTAAATATATAAGGTTGTAACCAGTAAGTGTAAATAAATAAGCCCAACCTGTTTTTCAAAAGTGCCATCCTTTAAGAATCAATCAAGATTCAAAAATCTTTATTATCACTATGAAAGGCACAATAAAATTTTGTTCAGAGGCTCCTGGCTTAGGCACACAGTTGGACACGAAATGTGTATAAGACATGCTTAAATTATATCTAAGTAAGCCTTTGTTCACACCACAACTGGAAAAAAGTGCAACGGGACACATGGGTACATCTGTAGGAATAAATCTCTTCTGTGTGGCAGACAGCTGCACCCAGGCTGGGTAATAGTAGTGCTAACAGTCATTGTTTTAGTGGGATGTTGACTCACATGGCTGCTTGTTTTTGTCCAGAGGGGCAAGGAGGAGCTGAGGGAGGCAACGGCCTTGCTGACAGCCCAGCAAACGTCCTTGGAGATCATCGTCAACATGTGCTGCTCTGATGGTGAGTGTTGGAGGCATGGACAGCAATGCTGACCTCAGGCACTTTTCATCAAATTTATTTCCTGTGACACAGCCACCAAGTATGTGTTTGTCTGCCGGAAAGTCTATAACGGCAAGAAATGCACAAAATCCATAACAATGGCTGAAAATTGATCTTAATTGGTGACATGCATTATTTTTCGTTTCTTGACAAGACCCTTCTGATGATGAGTGGGAGGAGGAATCGAGCAGTGATGAAAGTGACATGGGTCCTGACGGGCTTTGTGATGGAGTGTCCAATCTGATGTCTCCACTCTGTTTGTCAGCTGAAATCCAAGGGGCCTTGATCAACCACAGCATACCAGAAAAGGCAAATAGCAGTCAGCTTCTTCAGTCACTACACTCAATTCAGTCAATGGCTAAACAAAGGAAGTTCATCAAGGTGTCAGATGGCTTAAAAAAAGCTGAGAACTTAGTCAATCTTCCATTTAGTGTGCAGTGCTGAAAATATAGTTCTGATTTTGCAGTGAGCCCCACCCAACTTTGCCCCAGGCCGAGCGTTGAACACCATACCTGCACTTATGCAACTGCTTGTGCTAATATTTAGATTTTCCTCTTGATTTAAGGTTCTTAAAAAGACGGAGTTTCCCAGAAAGGAAGCTGTGGATGTGTGCCAACAGAGTCCCTCCTGGAGAGGCCTGATAAAAAAGTAACTCTCATCTTCTGTTGCAGTTTTTCTTGTTAACCTTCACTCTTTGACACTGATACATTAAATGTCTCACCTTCCAACAGGATGCATCGCATCCAGTCTCGAGCACTGACGTGCCTCCACAGCATTCTCTCCAGCATGGATGCGGAGTCTCTGGGTGGTGCAGCAGCCCTGCAGGGAGCAGCACAGCACCTGTCCATGCTGGTCTTTGGTGCTGCAGGTCTCACATTTATGTCATATTGGTGTAAACACTGTAGATTCAAAACTATAAAGTATCTTATCGATCATTTTTTGTTTTGGTTTGCAGAGATACCTAAAGACGAGGAGTTCTTAGAGGCTGTCATCAGTGCCATGCGGTCTCTTTTACAGATGATAGCCTCCAAAAATATCCCCCAGGTACAGAATACACCACCGTTTTAACTTTGGCATCTCTGGTGTTGATTACAAAAAACAGGTCAGTCTGTGCAGCTGAGGTTAAGACATCCTGACTCACCTGTTATCAGACTCTAGAAATGCTCCATCCTACATTTACATTATGCAAATCGGTAGCTTCATTTGTTGTCGTCCTGCCTGCCAGATGTCCCAAACTTCAGAGTTCCCTGTGGGTGCTGCTACCACAGTGGACATCATACAACCGTTTTCACTGGATAACACCCCCCATGTCCAGTTTAGCTGCACTGCCTGTGAACAGTGGAAGTGCCATTGTTAGTTTAGTTTCATGTTTGTTGACAGTGCTGACTGGATAAATACAATGCTGAACACAGCAGTGCATTACAGCAAGTGGACTTGGTGATTCTGTGAAAACTTTAAAACCCACTGCCAGTTCACACTTGTCACCCTTGACCGTGTTTGTTTTGGACAGCTCAATATCAGCTTGCTTGGTTTTGTTTTTGCTAGTGTATGACCCCCCAGCAGCTGATGAGCCTGAGCGAAGCAGCCACCCGCTGTGATGTTGTCAGCGTGAGGGTCAACGCCGTCGCCATACTGGGTATCACTGGCAGCACATTAGCCAAAGAGAAGGGCACTGCAGAAACCCTTCAGGTACATTTGTTGTCTCCTTTCTTCTTGTGGAATATTTGTCCCTCCTCTAAAGAGCCTCCACTCCCACAGATGATTGGAAATGCCTTACTTCAAGTTGCCACCAGGGATGCCGACCTGGTTGTAAATGGAGAAGCCCTGGACGCTTTGTTTGACGTTTTTGCTGATGGAGAGGAGGCGGAGACAGCTGCTAAAAACATCCGTTTATTGGCTGCACTAAAGGCACTTCAACCCGTCTTCAAGGCCAAGGTATCAGAGACTAACTGATCTTGTGTGTCTTGTAAATAGATTTCTTTCTGTCTGTCCTCTTGTTGGATCCTTTCTCTGCCTTTTAAAACATTAGCTTTTCCTTTTTCCATTAGATTCGTAAAGAAGGAAGAGGCAAATACAGCCCTCAGCAGCTGTGTGTGCTGGACAACGTCAAAGTTAACCTGAGAAGGTTTATTGGTTATCTGGAAAAGGTGGTGAAACACTGAGGACTTGCTCTACTTCATATTGTGATCAGTTGAGTTTGTATGGCTTGGATAGATATGCTAGCAGAAGCATAGAATGAAACAAAATATGGTTGTAAAACCATCAAGTATTTATGTTTATATCCTTTAATCAATGGTTTACTGTTTTACGTAGCGATATAAGTTTATTTGTTGTGAAAAAAAAACATTATTAATTAGTGGGTGTTGCGGTGGAATTTTCTTTCTTAGATTTTCAGATTTGAATTTGTATGTTTTCATGTCTCCCTGTAGGATTTTTAAGAATTGTACAGGTTGCTGACTCTTCATTTTATCCCATGTTTCAATGGGATTAGCATTGATGCTGGAAAGAGGCTGATCTATTCAGGGCTCTACATGTTACAGTCACAATTCTAATGACAAAGAAGATTTACTTTTATGGATATTGCACATTGGAATTGTACTGAAAAGGAAACATGACTTGGTTTAAAAAGAAACAAATGTGATTATACAGTTAACAGCTGAACACTTGGTTCTGCAAGCCCAACTGAAGTTTAACTGAAAATATTATCACCAATATAAAATGATGACTGCTATGTTTTTTTTTGTCACTAAAAAGAAGTCAGTGATTAGCTGGCATCCTGTAGCTTCAACTCACAATCCTGTTCTGCATCAGGGCAGGTCTGAATCTGGATTGTGTGTGTACTCCTCATCTATGGACCATCATGCATCTGACAACGACTCTTCCTGTCAGGGTTTCTGACATTGCATATCATTGATTCAAACAATTTAAAGTCATTTGTCATTAAGACTGCCTTCTTTTGAAATAAATTCTGATTTGTTAAAATGTTTTTGTTTTTATTCATTTGAACAGTTAATTTGGACAATAATGCCCCAAGAATCTTCACATCACCTGTCATTGTCGGAGAGCATTGTCTGCCAAGTAAACCGTATAAAACTTGTGCTTTTAAAAATATACATGTAACTTTAAATGATAGAAAATAAGGCACCTTTTTTACTGTTTTCTCTCTTCTTCACAATTGTAAAAGATGCTACACAATTAAAATTCAATTGAATTTTATAAAAAATGAAACAAACGGCTATATTTAACTGCTTGACAAGTGTTGGTTAAAAAGTCGCACTTGGACAAAATATAAATATCAGTTTTACGAGGTGTATTTTTTTAGGACGGGAATAATAAATCAGACCTTGTTACGTAATAAAAAAACAGTTGTTTGTTGCGTAACACAGTTTTGCCCGCCCCCTTTTTCACTTGCATCGCGCATGCGCATTGGTGCTGTACACTCCGCCATTGAGGGACCCACGATCAGGAGGAAAGGGTCAGAGAGGCACTCCGACAAGCAGCGTCTGCACGTTTTTCCCCGTCTTTAACCGCAACTTTGGCTTCAGCTACCATTTTAACACTTGGCTCGCACTCTTGTCCTTTTTCCTGTGGATGATTTTGGTTGACAGTTTTGTTTACCGTCAGTGCTAACTGATTTTTTAAAAAATATACTGTAGAAGTAACGGCCAGTGGAGAACCTCAGCTAGCAGCAGCTATAACGAGGCTATAGCGGACCAGCTAACGATAGTTAGCGACCTGGCTAGCTGCACACGAGCTGAGCATTGCTCGGTGGTGGGGTGGGGGGGGCGGTTTGCCTACAGTCTCGTTTAATGGATCCTAGAATCGCCTGGTTTCAACCAGAACAACGCGGACCTGCTAACAACCTGTGGATGCAGATTTGGGAGACTACACAAGGGCTCGGGTATTTGCATGTCAATAACAGCTACACCACTGGATCCCAGAGCACATCGAGCCTGAAAGCGACCGTCAACGGGGCGTCGGGAGCCGTCCACACCAGTAGGAACGGGGTACCTGCTTCAAACACCGGTAGTGGAGAAGCCAAGACTCAGGGAATGTCGGCCTCAGTGAGGGAAGAACTGACCGAACAGCGGGACTTTATACCACTGGAAACAAACAGCAACCATAACAACCGAGCCCCTGGCAGGGGCGGTGTCGGTGGAGGGGGGCAGCAGGGCAGCGGGGTCGCTGTGCTGTGGAGAGGAGTCACGGACGGACACCCCAACAAAAGAAAAAGAGACAACAAAGCTAGCACTTTCGGATTCAATTCAAGCCTCTTGAACAGTGACAGCGGCCCCAACACAAGCTATAATGGTTACACGGGCACGCCATGGAAAGACAGGAACTACTCTGAAGGAATTATAGGGTAAGAGAGAGTTATATTGGCCGTTTCATTCTTGAAGACTTGCTGCTCGTTTCTCGCCTCCCGCTGTGAACGCCCTCATAAATCAAATTTACTGTAGCCAATAGAAGGGGGGACCCCACAGTGGGGGAACCTCCACGAAGATGTGGGCCAAGAAAGCTGTCAGGGCAACCAGACCAGTTCAATGTAGATGTTATTTTACTGGTTGTCACCTTTTACTTACTCACTGAAATGACAAGTAAGGAGATGGCTGAGGTGGTAAGACTCACCCCACCCACTTTTCACCACCTGGCTGTTGACAGTAACTTTTGTAGTTGTATAGACTTGTCAGACAAAGTATTTCCACCAATGAAGTAGATGTCTGAAAATGATCAGTAATTGAGAATTGATGCATTCTTATTATACTTACACTGAGGTTGTACAGGCAAAAATGTTTAATGGAGTTTTTTTAAAGGTCATTGCACTATAATGTAAAGTTGTTGGATAAAGTTCATAGAAGAGTCAACCGGTCTGTCAGCAACAAAAGTTACAGGGTCTAATACCAAACAAGTGACCCTTTTTGCTGCCATGGGCTGTGTCATTGCGCCACCTTCAACTTCCTTAAGCCCTCAGATGTTAGCTTGGCTGTAGTCCAAGTGCTTGCCAAGTTGTTGATTGACTTTGAACACAGTGTTGTGAGGAAGAAAATAGGTACCATAGATTCAATAATGGGCTATTTTATAAAGCAATGTACATCATGATGATGTTTCCTAAGCATTTGGTTGAGGTGACACTGCTATATCTGGGTTCTTTTAGGGTTTAAAACAGTGTTGGGTCAGGTGTTAGACTCCTGTCTAATCTGAAACACACCCATAGCAGCTAGCACAGGCTGCAGGTTGAGCTGCAGCGTTGTGGATCAGCCGCAGGTATATAATGTGCAGCCTGGCTTTGAGTGAGCTGTCATGCAATCCCAGGTTGTCATGAATGTTGAGAATCCTGCTGCCTTGCACAATAAGTTGAAAAACTTTTTGCAGCCATTTCAGTATTTTTAACTTTAACTTTAATCACGTTCTTTTCTTTTAGATATGATTAATGAGGAGAAATCTTTCACTGGGTGGATCTGTGTTCTTAAGACTTTTAGGGGCTGAGTTACCCTTTTCTCCTCCCCTTGATGTTAGACATGTGTAGACAAGCACAGCACTGGAGTGCGGAGCTTAGTCTTTGACTGATCCTCATTTATAGTAATATGGGAGCTCTGTGTTTGCATAAGGACATTCCTTCATGATTAGCTCTCCTAATACCAGAACATGAACCTCAGAGTCTTGAGCACACTCACCACCACCACTGACAGTCCTCTGTAACCATTTTATGATAAATCACAGTGCAAACAATGCATGTCGCATTACAGGAAGTGAATGCATGTTTGGACCTGCTTTATATGTTTATGTTTATATGTTATAAGGATTCTAGTGTTTCACTCATACACATTGTGTTGCTTGTGCAATGCTGTCTGGGAATGAGATTTGTACAAAAATGACAAGCACCCAGATTCATCCTGGAAAATAGGATAATTAGGCGATATAAAGTGTTTTCTTCTGTGTGTTTACGTGTCTGTAAGGCATAATATGTCATTTTCCAAGTCAGTTGAAGTAAGCCACTTGCATAAACCTGAGAATTTAAAGGGTGAATATGGGACTAAGTTCAATTTTTTTTCTTGGGATAGTCTGCACACTATATTTGGCCATGTGGGTTGGCTAGACTAGCAAAGGCATGAGCTTATTTGTGTTTGACTCCACTCCAGCCCTTTGGAACTTAAAAGGTCCAAGTAAGCAGTCCGCCTCATGATGGCAATGGATCTGTGTTTACATGCTCCACACGGCCTCACTTCCACCAAACAAAGCCAACCCTCTAGAGAAAGAAACCCAAGCACTCTGTCTGCCCAATCAGATTGGGACTTTGAAGGGAGTGTTTCCAACTTTTCTAGTTGTGTAAAACAGCTATTTTGACTCTTAATATGGACATAGGAAGTCAGTCTAGTCTGAAAGAGCAATGGCCTGTTTTTGTTGAGCTGAACCATGTTCTAATCTAGCGTGGGTATTCATTATGTAAGCAGTGTTCAAAGTTTTCATCCTTTATAAGCAGAAAAACACTGATAGAGAATATCTATATCTATGTAATGAGCAGACTAACTAACCCCAATCCTACTGAAAACAGAACAGACAGCACTACCCGTGACAGAGAAGTGCCAGTCTTCTGTGCTTCTTGAATGTCATCTGCTACACAGGTCTTCTTTGCACAAAGCAAATCAATGAATCACGAATAACCTGTCCTGGATTTGTTTTAGTGGCACTTGGTCTCAGCAGCTACTTTGAAGTGGTGGTATGCGGTGTGTAAGATAATGAAATGTGCAGTCAATTGCTGACTTACTAGCCGTCCCAGCACATGGTTTTACTGCTGCGGCCTTTTAAAGATTTATGACACTTAGCACTAGCATACAGATAGCACCACTGTGACTGAAGCACCATTATTAGAACTGTGGTTCATCCAACCAGTCACTGGCTTTGGAATCTTTGTTACCCTCTCCTTTTTCTTTCTCCACTCACATGTTGGCTTTCAGCCAGTGTGCTTGTGGAGAGTGAAGCCTGCGTGTACTGCTGGTCCTTTGGTTTGTAGGTGAAACAGGCCCCCTCCGAACAGCACGTGTGGGCAGCTGTCCATAACTCAGCCTTCCCATGTGGAGTGAGGAATGTGTTTTTTCTTTTTTGTTCCCTCTTCCTGTCCAATAGAAACCCTTCCTGTTCTCTAGACTGATGCAGTCAGCTTGCAGTGTTTTGCACTTTACACAGCCTGACCTGGCAGACTGTGTAAAGTGCAAAACGCTACTATTTTCTTTAGTTTATGATAATGAAATATAAATGGATAGTAATGCAACGTTCTATGTGAAATGCCATCACATCAAAGGAAATAAAAAATGTAATGGTGTCTTTGAAAAAGAATATTAGAGCGTTTATTAACTCATCTTAACCCATGTTGTATTGGTTTTTTAATCAACATATTGCTTTTTGAACAGTTTTTGCCCAGGTGATAACATATACAGTGATAAGTTATTAAAAAAAGATTATTTATACTCGGAGTATAATATTACGGGGCCATGGGATCAAACCCATTAAACAACACATTTATTCAGGTACTTGCAATGCCATATTCATAGTTGAGCTTTCCCCACTTGGGCATTACCAAGCCTGTCACTAGCAGTCAGAAGTGTGTTGACTTCTGTGTAACAGAAGCTGTTTTGCCCCAGTGGCTAGCACTTAGCACCCCAGATCAGATCATTGATGAAACATTAATGAATCTGCCATCTGTGAGACACTGACACCTCTGGTTCTGTTTGTCGTTGTCCTCATTTCAAAAGCAGTGTGTGATGTGACTTGTTTGCCTCCAAGCAATCTCGTGAAGTCGAAGATGGTCTTGCTATATGTGAGGTTTCCTAGATGCAGTAGTGTCACATAACACTGCTGTATACACTAGAAGAAACCTTTTGTTGCAAAGGCTGTTGAGTAAAATTTCAAGCCAATGGGGAAATAGGATCAATGGGTGCAAGTCTCAGTATAGTCCAATCTACTGCAGAAGACTGCAACACAGTTTGCTGCAACTATCAGCACTCCCATGGTACAGGCAGGCTTATTAGCACATGGATGTTACATCTTATAGCTTAACGTTTAAAGCTGTTGTACAGCTAACAGATGTACCATAGCATAATCTTTGTGAACAGGCAACAGGTCACTGTCGGTGTGATGTGACTCTTACCATCATTTTACCCAACTTACCAAATGGCTCTCATTCCCATGAAGGCATTTCAGCACCACACCCAATCTATTTTCTTTGTATTTCTTTGTTTACCATTTAGCTTTCCCTTATTTCTTTTTCTAACATTTTCTGGCTCACACTTTGTCATCTCAACTTTCCGTTTTTCATTCTTTCAGTCCTAGAAGGCTCTGTTGTGCCTCCCGAATAAGGTTCTGCACTGCCTTCTCGGCTTGTCACAGTAGAGGGTGTTACAGGTGTTACTCTGTGTTAGAGCATACACCGATTACATAACTAGCCCACCAGCCACTCTGTCGCTTATTTTAATGAAAATAAATACAAATGTTGTCTAGTTGTTCTGGTTTATAATCAGTGTGCTATCCAAACTAGGTCACACAACAGATATGACAATTAAAAAGTAAGGCGCTGATCAGAAATGTGAATTGGAGTGCATGCATCTCCATTGGTGCCAAGGCAACAAACACACAATTTAGAACACATACAATGCACTTTAATGTCATTAACCCACTGCAAACACCCTGCTGTGAGACCAAAATATAAAAAAAAGTCTGCAGAATGAAAACTTAAAATTTCAAGTCAAAGCAATGAGCAAATGCCACTCAATGACCTGTTTTAACTGAAGAACCACTAATAATACAAGAAACTACCTTGTTTGGTTTACTGGAACATTTTATACTTGTTAAATATTGTCAAAAGGAAGAATTGCTGGGGTAGAAAGAGAACATGTTTTTCTGTTACAGGAACAGCCGCTCTGGATCCACTGGATTACGTAATATTACTATGATATAGACGAGTGGGATTATCTGATAAGCAGTGCCAAGAGTCCATGTGCTCTTAAGGCATCCTGCAGGACTGAGATGTAATTGGATCCAAGAAGGAGGGGCACTAGATGTGGTTTCAACACGTGATTACAAGGGAGCTTTTAGTATCTTATTTTCTGAGAAATGAAACCTACTGATACTTTTGATCAATGAAAATGCTAACATAGCAGGGATATTTGTGCTGTTGTGATAGGACTTTATTCCAAAATCACTCAGTTTAAATACATCACTTTAAATGAGCTTAAACTAGAATCATTTTTGGGCTGATTTGTTTTGACGATACAGAATGGAGCCATGTAGAGCTTTTTATAACCATGTTTTTATAATTGAGAATATAGCTGCAAAAATAAGTTTCTTTTATTCTGAAATGAAACCTAATGTGTTGTGGAGGCTTTAGACTCCGCAGTGTGCACAGGGAGAGAGATTAGCCATTAAAATTTATAGTAGTTGTCAGGTGTCGTGTAGGAGGGAAGCAACAGAGACAGAAACCCTTTGCCCACCCTTCTCTGAAAAAACAGTTTTATGCACTGCCAGTTTGTAATAGTTTAAAACTTATGAAATAACATATTGTCCAAAATTTGAAAATTCAGTAACACCATATATTCACATGAGTACAACCTGTTGTGTTTCTATATTGCATACCTATGCTCGGCTGAATGTCTTCCTCCCAAAAAATATTACAGATGAAACCCAGTCAGCTTAGGCGGTTGTCAGGTGAAGGGAGCTGTTACATAAATCCCAGACAGTAGACACACATACAGTGCTCTTTAGGGCATAATCCAAACAAGTCAGTCACTTTAGTGGCTGCTAGCTTTTTTTTCTTTTTAACCTCTCTAATAGGCTCTTTACTTATTTTATTTGTTAAAGCTGACTCCCTCTTGCACTTCTCTGTTACCTGCAAAGGCGAATGAGTGTGTTGTTGGCCTAATCAGGGCCTTTATAGCTATGTATGCACTCCTGTTTCTGCTTGTGTGTGCGGGCCTGGATGTTTTTCTTATTTGTAAACCCACACTTTTTCCCATATCAATGTGTATACAAAACTGATCTGTGAAAGGCCAACACATGTGGACAGTGTGACCTGATCAAAGGACAGGTGTAATACCTTTAGTTTGCCTGCCCTAACCAACTTGTTGTGTTTTGTGTTGTGTGTGAGGTCTTTCTTGTGCTAATGAGCCTTTTATTTTGAGTAATTATTTACTCCTGGTAGGGTGCTAAAGGTATGCAAGTATCAGCCAGAGTAATATTCTTATGATTTTGCTGATAAGCAAAAGCAGATAAGTGGGCTGTTCGCAGAGCTCCTAGAGAGACCTTATCTTTTTACAGTTTTCTTTTATTTGCAAAGGGAAAGTTGACATTTTGCAACACCTCACTTTTCTGTCTGCTCTAAAGTACGGTGGTATCTTTAGCCTTGTTTTTAAAGCATAAGCATATGCAAAAAAAAACAAACTAAAAACACACACACAGTATCTGGCCTACATAAACAATTCTTAGAATAATCTTACAAGAGTGTCTTAATTCTTTGCTCCATCAAACTTCAAGATATTTAGCAATCTGTTATTTGGTTGTTCATAGTCATTTTCACATCCTTCCACTCTTTTTACATTGTCACTTTGCTCTGTGTGATCTACAGGTTAAATGAGGAGATCCAGGACTTCTATGAGTACATCTCTCCGCGGCCAGAGGAGGAGAAGATGAGGCTGGAAGTGGTGGACAGAATTAAAGGAGTCATTCATGACCTTTGGCCCAGTGCTGAGGTACGCAGACCTGATTTCTATGCCTCTGGCAATCAACCCCTACATTTCAAAAGCTTTTATATCGCAAGTTAAACAACAGCAGAGGGCATTGTATAACTACATATTTGGTTTGGTAAACAGGTTGATCATAAGTACAATTTAAGGACTTTGACCAGCAAAGCTTGGACACAGTGATCACTGTAATTTACAACTGTTAATCATCACTGTGGATACACAGTGTAAGTCAGGTTGTATGTGATACTAAACTAATGGCTTTTATAAAGCATTCTCTTCTTTCCTGTTGACTTCATGGTGCACAGTACTCTATTTAGGTCGTGTTATCAGCACCACCTGAGGCAATGTTGTACCCGTTCACTTTGATCCGGCTGATAGAGCAGTGTGTTTCAAAGTGTGCCTGCTCTTAGCTTAGCATGTCTGGCCAACCTTACTCTGTTTACACCATGTAGTGAGCAGTGACAACTGGCAACATCTAGTTAGTACGCTGCTTGTTTAATTAGTTTGTGTAGATACCAAGACCAAACACTCCACAGTGTGTTGCTATGCTAAACTGTGATCTTCCTAAGCTTAGAACCAAAAAAAAATATTTATACAAATATTAATGGAAGCGGGTTTTATTTGTCTTAAAATCTGCCAGTGAATTCCTGCATTCATGAAACTAGAAAAATTCTGACCAGCTGAACAGCTCACCTCTGTGACCACTGGTGGTCAAAGCACTTTTCACAGAAGTACTCGGGACATCATTCATTCACAAACACAGCTCTGCAATCTGCTTAGCCTTGAACACATGACTGGGCAGTAAACCAGTGTTTATAGTACTAGGCGATGTGGGGAAGAGGCTTAAGGGAATAAAGCTAGGGCCAAGGCTTATGTCTATTTGTGCACCTTTCTGTGTGTCACTTCAATAGAGTGCAGGTTAAAAGATCAGTGGCTAAAAAGACTTTGCATTTAAACATCCTGTGTAACAAAGAATGTTTGTCACATAACTTGAAATGCACTTCAATATTACTCACTTTTGGGTAGGTTTTTTGGAACCCGAATAATGTAGCTTGTCTGGGCATGTTGATAAATTTTCCCTATGTGAAACAGTACAATATTATTTTTTGAGCAGCTAGAAGAACAGGTTATTGTTGAATGAAGCACAGCGTGGGAAAATCAACAGAACGCTGCCTTAATGCTGGCGTGGTCACAGTTTCACCTAACATGAGTCTATGTGATTGTTTCTCAAAAAATAACTTATCTAAACATATATATGTATTTGTTCTATCTTTCCATACAGGTCCAAGTGTTTGGGAGTTTCAGCACTGGTCTTTATCTGCCAACAAGGTGAGCTGTGAACCTTCGCAAACCAGCCAAAACATTCAAACACATGTTTCTTGCCTTTGCCAAACTGACTGTGAAGGGGCTTTGTACCAGAAATACATGCTTTCCTTTGGAGCGAGTGCTGTCTAGACATTTTTCCAAGTTGTTCAATCATTTTAGGACTACTAACTCTGGAACTTGTTAAAACTTTATTCTGAGAAAGAATGCTCACCTGGATTAGTGACACCATACTCAGCACCCTAATAGGACTAAGCCATGGCAGTGGGTGGTGTGTGACTTAGTTTTTACAGAGTGAGTGTCTGTATTTAACTTACCACATACAAGCTATTTCTCTGCTCTGCACGTATGCTTGTGTTTGTGTTGTTAAACTGGCAACCTGTGTGAACAGCACTGGTGACTGACTACACATTAGCTGACTTCCTTAAGTTCTGACATTGCACATTGCTTCGCCACAAGAGGGAAGCAAAGCCATCTGTTTGCAGTGAGCTACCATCTGGGGGATGTTTAAAATGGCTGTTTTACTCTATATAGTGCCAGTACCTGCTGACAGAAGCAGCAAGAGAGAATGTCACTGTAAAGACAAATTAAGGAATACAAAACAAAAAAAACAACTATATATTTCCCAAGATTTAACGGCAGAGAATCTTCTCAGCTGGGGGGCTGTCGGGTAGCTACAGCGGACAGCTGTATGTTTTTTCTAGATGGACATTTGGAACGACTCTCAATCACTATTGTTCTTATCAGAGTGCAGCTGGTGCACAGAAAAGTTGGTCTTAACGTTTTGTTATGTGACAAGAATGAGATGTTCTTCTGCAGAATGTTTGTTGTGTGATGTTGTGTTGCTCTTGTATGTTACAGAATGTAAGTATGCCATGTCGTCTCTTTTTCACCAGTGACATAGACCTAGTAGTTTTTGGCAAGTGGGAGACACTTCCACTCTGGACGTTGGAAGAGGCTCTCCGGAAGAGGAATGTTGCAGATGAAAATTCCATCAAAGTTCTGGACAAAGCAACGGTAAGACTTGCAGATTCAGCTTTTTCCTGTTTTATTCTCCCGGGACTGTGAATTTCATGAAAGAATTTGAAAATGGCAAGTCATAGATGTTCAGTGGTCAGAAATCCAAAAGGTGCGGCAAAATGTATGATTAATAACAATCATTGATTTTGAGTTAATTTTTGTGAAAGCTTTTATTCTTGTTTGTACTTTTCCTTTTGTTAGAAATTTGATTAATCTTTGTTTGAGGATTTTAGTTGGGGGATTAGTGTTGGTGTATGATTAGTTTTGTGTCTTATTTTCAGGCTTATATGTGAATTAGATTATGTCTGCCGTGGAGGGATCTTGTTTTTGACTGTCATTTGTGTTCCCAGGTTCCCATCATCAAACTGACTGATTCATTCACTGAGGTCAAAGTGGACATCAGCTTCAATGTGAAGAGTGGCGTTAAAGCAGCTCGGCTCATCAAGGAATTTAAAGAGGTATGTTTTTTTTTTTTTTAAATCCTTAGACATCGTCTGCCAATATTTGCCAATTTTTGTTTTTCGCATGTGTACATTAAGCATCATTGCAGCTTGTCATCAGGTCATCAAAACATAATACTTTCCATGTGCTTACTTGGTGTTTTTCTTATAGAAATACCCTGTGCTCCCGTACCTGGTTCTGGTCCTTAAGCAGTTCCTACTGCAGAGGGACCTCAATGAGGTTTTCACTGGTGGCATCGGCTCCTACAGTCTCTTTCTCATGGCCGTCAGCTTCCTACAGGTTAGTTAGTGTAAATTAGTTTTTAACAATGTATTTGCAACAGCAAGGATTAATTTAAAATCAGCTTGATGAGTTTCAACAATTCTAACATGTGATTGTTTTCAGCTTCACTATAGGGAGGATGTGTGCAATCCCAACATAAACATTGGTGTTCTGCTCATTGAATTCTTCGAGCTCTATGGTCGCCACTTTAACTACCTGAAAACTGGCATCAGGATAAAAGATGGAGGTTGCTATGTTGCCAAAGATGAAGTTCAGAAGAACATGATGGATGGCTACAGGCCTTCCATGCTCTACATTGAAGACCCACTGCAGCCAGGTAGGAAGAGTATGAAGTATTTGGACTCATGCTAGTAGACATCATGAAGTGTAAAATGTGGTTTGCCTTTAAAAGATAAAATATTTGAATTGCCTAGATATTAGAATGATACCTGTGGGTGCGTTGTCAGGTTGTCACTGTCTGTGTTGTTTCCAACAGACAATGATGTTGGCCGGAGTTCATACGGTGCCATGCAGGTGAAGCAGGCCTTTGACTACGCCTATGTGGTGCTTAGCCATGCTGTGTCTCCCATCGCAAAGTACTACCCCAACAATGAGACAGAGAGGTACGGAACATATCAAACTATTAATGACACGTAATCACATGTTGTTGAAGAATATATACTGACACTGTTAGACTGCTGATAAATGAAATATAACACATTCCTGCCTATTCCTGTGAATTTTATCACAGCATACTTGGAAGAATAATCCGGGTGACTCAGGAAGTGGACGAGTACAGAGAATGGATCAGAAAGAACTGGGGGAGCCCATCTCAGAATGATCTGCCAGTCAACAGTATGCTGATGCTGTTTTCTAATTTGTTGCATGATTACACTGCCACAAAAATCGGATCCACTACATCTGAAGTGTCACTTACGTTTTTGTTTTTTCTCTGCTGCTGTAGGAAATGATGTCACATTATCCCAGCAGCTCGACGAGTGCAACAATAATGTTCCAGATGATGATGACGACGAAGATGATGATGTTGTAGTTCTACCCTCTGCTCCTCACAGCAAAACCTCCTCCAACTCCTCCTCTCCTTCACCGTCACTGCGGTCCTCACCCTCCTCCTCTCCGCTGTCGCCGTCTTCCACATCCTCCACTTCCACCTCCAGTGATGCGGTCAGTCCTGCAGCTAAACAAATGCAACCTTGAAATATTGCACAACCCCATTTAAGCTTCAAGCTGACAAAATATGTGACCTTTTTTTTGGTTTCCCTCAGGACTCTGATGGCTCACCGTGTAAGACAGCCAAGCAGCAGTCTGGGCAGGGCTCCAGCACTAACAGAGAAAAACCTTCTGTGGTTAGTAATCACCGTACACAGAGCCACACGACCAGCACTCCATCTGGAAGCAACAAAGGAGGAAAGGTAGAAATCCTGCTTTTTTTAACAGAAGAATGCTTGATAAAGAGAAATTTTATAATTTGTCATATGCTCATCTAATGACCCCGAGGATCACTGATTGGGCCTTTGTGCTGACTTTCCAGGCCAGGGTGACCCGTTCCCACCGTAAGAGTGGCCATCACGGGCAGCAGAACAACTCCTCCAACACCAAAAGTCACCCGACCAACAAGCCACACCACCAAGGCAACAGCAAGAAGAGGAAAAATGTGCGAGACTCCACACAAGAGGACCTCTGCAGATAGGGGTAACTTTGCTTGCCCCCCCACCCCCCACCCCCGTCCTTGTCTGCTACTGACTGTCCTGTCCCACTTCTGCCAGACTCCAGCCTTGGGAGGTTGTTAGTAGTATTTAAAAAAATACCTCCAGAATCTATTTCTGTCAGGCTTTTGGGGTGACAATTTCAAGCAGGAAAAAAAAAATAATAAAAAAAACGGATTTAATTTCTTGGACCTTGGACTGAAATCACAAAGAGTAAATTTGCTCATTTGCTTCCCAGCAGCTTCTTTTGTGGAGCGGTTTTCTTTTCCACAGCCAGCACCTACACAACATGCCTCTTGCGCCTCCTGCTGTACAGGAATAGACAGGTCAGGTGTCTGGAATCAACTCTGGTGCAATACCTTGAACTGCTGGCTGTAAAATAGGATGAAACATTTTATCAGAAGAAGAAGAAAAACAAAACAAATGGCTTAAATGTACGAAACCACAGATGTTATGTTGAACAACAGATGAACATGTACACAGATTTTTTAAAGATAGCCACTGATAAATGCAATCGGTAAAAGAGGGACATAACTTGTGCATGAGATTTTTTTTGTTGGTTGATTTTTCTGTTTTGTTATGTCTAAACAGGTTATACTGAGATTTGTACAAAAAAAAACACATAAGCAAAAAAAAAAAAGCAAAAAAAAGATAAAAACAAGAAATTGTTTCATATGACCTTTTTACAAGATATACAGGTTAAAGTCATGTAAACATGCACATCTTTTGCCCGCTGCTTTTTGGCCAAAGCCAAGGGCTGGGCTGGGTCTCATTGCCAACGGAAATCATCAGCATCTACTTTTACTCCTGGTTGCTCTCTGTAAGTGTGCTACAGTGTTAACATTTAGCCTTTGAGTGGGCCACCGCTCACATTACAGCCCTATAGATGACTGGAAAGGAGGTTGATCTCCCATCCAGCTCAATAGCACAGCCACACCAGTGTAGAGGCTTAATAATACAGGTTTAAATAAATGAAGAGTGATAATGGTTTTATTAAGGGGGGGGGAGAGAAAAAAAAATCCTACACTTGAAATGTGTCAACATGATATGACTGTGGGCGATAATCTGTTTCTTTGGTAATTTACCAACTACAAAATCATTTGTATTTGTTAAATGTATTTATTTTTTTATTAATTATATGAACATAGTATGGATAAATGTATTATTAACATTAGAGCCCATATCTTTGAGTCCTATATTTGAAATGGGATACATTGCAGGGATGTAGGGAGGGAGGGGGGGTGTGAGGGAAAGGAGTATATTGAAATACAGTAAAATACCACCTTTTATTATTTTACAGGGTTGTTTTTTCAGTGACAGTTGAGTGACCAAGTTACTTTGAAAAAAAAAATTAAGAGACCATTTTACAAGTCTTGGTGAGAATTTTGTTTTAAGTATGTGGCTGGTCTACTTGCTCTAAAAGGGAGTTGTATTTTTTTGTGTTTGTTTTAATTTATCACAGCAACAAACGCTTTAGTCCCCTTCTGTCTTTGCAGTACAACGATTAACCTGTAGATGGAGACATTGCTCTAAAGTCTAAACCCACACAGAGGTTGGGCTTGTATACTGCATTTGTCCCCTTCCTTATTTTTGTTTTATTAAGAGAAATAACACACCAAAGCACAGTTCTGCTTCTTTTTTGACACAATGACACATTTGACAAGAATCACCCACAGTAAAACAAGTAGCCAGCAATAACCACCACCTTACATTATATACTCCACAAATACTACTGTAGCTCCACAAGTGAGAAAGGTTAATATTATGAAGCACACTTGAGTCCACTTACAGCCTGTTATATTGGATGTTGAAAAGTACAGATCCACCCCCGCCCCTCATCTCATCCATCAGGGTTAGAGTTGGTTAAAATGCAGTATATAAGCGCTGGTCTTGTGGTAGACAGACAAGGAAAAGGGTGAATTAAGTAAACCGTGCCATCTGAATGTCCACTGACCATCTCATTATTACTGCAGGAAGGCTTCAAAACCCAACTGTACTCATTTGAAACTTTGTTTCTCAGCAGCTATTACAATTCATGCAATAAAAACTTCCATTAAACCACGCGTGGAGTCGCCTTTCTTTGCGTGCCTGGACTGGTTCACTGCCGGCTGCATTGTTGATGCTTCAGTCATCTTTACACGGAGAGTGGCGACATTTACATATGAAGCGTGTTGGTTGGCGCGTGGGTGTTAATGACAGTGATGGAGGAGGGGCGTTCTCGCTTCAGAGCAGCGCGCGCGCGCACAGACAGCTGAAGAAGAAGAAGAAGAGCACCACAACACGCGCTCCCCACCTGCACTTACCGGACATCAATGTCCATGAATCCACAGCCTCCGCTTGTTTCTCAGGTAAGACGCTGATCTTGTGTGTAAGTGGAAACAAAAACCTTTTTTTCTTTGTCTCTTTTTGCGACACCGCGCAAACCTCTGAGAGCTGCCTCGCCGCGGGAAGGTTACTTGTTGCTGCGTCCGGTTACAGGCGGGTGTTCCAGCTGAAAACTTTTCACATGTGTGAAGCCCTTCAGATTTAACTGGTACAGATACATGTGTTGACGAAGAAGTGATTTGTTTCGTGTGTTCTTTGTTTGGTTGCTCCTGACACCTCAGCCTGAAGCAGAACTTACACCGGTGCTTTTCGTGTGTCCTCAGTCAGTCAACGAGGCTTCTTCATTTTTTGACTAACTTAAAGCTAAGCTGTCGTCACAGTTCGGGTTTACATCGTATGGTTTATGGTTTATTGCGTCTTGATGTGTTTGACAGACGCCCCTCTTCTTACAGCACTAAGTCTAAAATGTGTTTTACAGATGTGTATTTTTTCTGCTTGTTACACTGCATCCCTCCGAGTGTTTGGGTTTCACACAGACCCTGCAGAGAAATGTATACTAGTCTATAATTCTGGGTCTTTTGTCAGTGACCTGGTGTTCTTCCAACTGAGTCTGACCCCAAAATATTTTCAGGACAGGAAATGTTTTTTTTTTATAGTAGCAGCGAACTGCTGCTGTGTTGTCTAATGCTGACTTGAAAGAGTTTATCTGAAAAGTGTTTCTCTTCCTAGAACATTGTGCTCATGAGTTTAGCAGGTCTCAGAGAGCCTGCAGCCTGTCAGTGCACAGCTGAGAGCATTTTGGTCTCAGATCTGCTGCAACATAAAATTAGAGAGTTTGAACAATAGAATTTCCATTAGCTTATGGAGCATTCTTTTTTTACTGCAGCTTTTATTACTCATTATTTTTTTTATTTATTAAACGTAGCCTTGAATGAGGTGTTGTGGTTATATGCATTATAAACAAAGTTTGTATTGGAGGCTTATTTCCAATAACTTGTTCAGAATTGGAGTTTTTTTTAGGTCACATTTAGCTAGCATTAATATAAATATATTAGTGGCTTATTTTGTTAAGTTTCATTTTCTAAATGGCCTGTGCAGGTGCTCTAGGGCATTGGTCAATTTCCTGTTGGCTTTTTCTTAATGTGCATGATTATATAATGTTGCAAGATGGTTAATATGACTACACCATCAAAATCAAAGTAGCTATTTATAATAAGGAACTGGTTTGTCAGTGTTTAAGGAGATCTGTGTGTACAGAAGACACTGCATGTCAATTAAACTCTGAAATCTATTTGTAATTGTAAAAACTCCGGTTATACTGTGTACACATTTTCACATCAGTGTGAGTCCCTGTATTTATATCCTCGTCTGTAACTTAAGCTAAAGTTGAGTGGAACACAATCTTGTTGTCTGGCACTGATCTTGTAGTTCAAACAGTAGATAGATAGAAGTCTTGTTGCCGTAGTAGTTTGTCTGTTTCTTCTCCAGAAATGTGATATTCTGCTGATAAAGCTGTGTGCTTAAGCCTAATAGCTATAGTTGTTTGCATTGTGAGCTGAAATCCTTGTTTTATGTTTGCAAAGACTGGGAATATGAAAAAGTAAACCCACGGATTGGATAAATGCATTCCTCACATTGTACTATTAGGCCCATAGATACATTTGGCTTTGTGTTTTACAGCTTGTATAGCGAGTGTATGATAGATGGCCTGCTTGTGGTGGGTATACATTACGTCACTAATACTTTTATTAAATGCTGGTAGCTTGTAGGAAGGCCCACAGGCTTTTGTCTGTTATGAGCATTATTTCAATCACGTTAGCATCAACTGAGAAAAGGATAACAAGACTTGTCAAAGCAAAAATGGCCAGAAATCAACTGGTTCTGCTGTATAGTAGGTGTTAATAGTAATAATGTGTGCAACAGAGCAGCACAGCAGTAGGCTGGGATTGAATTCTTGGTCATGGGTCAGTGGATCAATGCACCTCTACAATAGATAAACTGCACTTCTAAATTGTGATACATACGTTGGCATTGGCCATTGGTGTGCAATTATCTATTGTGATTCTGTGATGTATCGCATTTTGACTTGATGGGGACCTTGTGACTATGCATGTTATTAGATTGATTTTACAGTTTGATGGATCTGGACAGGGACCATCTGTTGAGCGCTGTGCAGTGACACACTATGCGCACAAACAAAAAAGCTAGGAACAGATCTGTACTGTTTAGAGTGATGTCAGAATCTACTTTCTTGTCTCTGTTTTGTGATGAGTCTTTTAATAACCAGTGGTGGAGTTGTTTTGTGCTTCTTTTTCCTCTGTCATGCAGCCTCAGCCGACCATGTAGCCAGCCAGCATGAAGTGCTCCCCAAAGTAAGGTGTAAGTGCTTTCAGCGGTTGCCCGAAACAGAACATTTGTCTAAACGAATCTTTGATTTTCAGGTTATATATTAATTGTCTGTGCTATTTCATCCTAAGTTAAAACTGTATTGCACTTGAGAAAAAGTTTTTTATACTCATTGATTCACCATTATCATCAAACTGTATCCTGTTTATCTGACCAGGCTTTGGCCAGTTTTTCTGCTGTAAACAAATGAAAAGATTTGTTTGTTTAGTTTAATGTGACTCCTTTAGTTTTGTTACACAAAAAATCCATTAGGGGTCAAATCATTTTCTTGTTTTGGTTCTCCATTGCCAATGCTAATACAAACTATGCCGTCTTGTGCAGCTTACCTAAATGTACACACAATTCTGCTAAAGTGCTTGTCTTTTTAGAGCAATATTGAGTCTTGGTTTGTGCTTGACAATGACAGTGACCTTGACAGGAAATATGGGGAACTGCCACAGGAAATGTGAATGTGACTTCTTGCAGGTTTTCTTTAGAACTGGGCTTGACACTATCTCTGAAGTTGAGAAGCATGCATGCTTTTTGGGTTAGCTTCAGTATCTTTATTACTCCGCAGCTAGGTATTTTATATGTTTTTAAAGTTTAGTCTAGTACTTTATATTCTTATAAACTATGATAAATATATTCTTATATATAATGTATTCTTATAAATTAGTTTATAATGCAGTTAATGAAGTCCACCACCACCCAAGCAGCATTACATGAAAAGACACCTATGATCTGTCTTAGAGTGTTGACAGTGTGTGTCAGGATAAACCTACTGTTCGTCTCTTCCAGTGAATACTTCCTTTCTATCTATTCATCGGTAGCAAAATTTTGTCATGCACATCCAGGCAATATTCCTCACATAATAGCCGTTTGCTGTTGTTTTTAGGCATCGTGATGCGTTCCAAAAGCTTCCAGCCACTCACGACGCTGATCATTTCTCCAGTTTCTCCCATCTTCTCTCTTTTTGTGTGCCACTCATCTTTCATCCTCAGTTTTTCTCATCTACTCTCGAGCAGGCTCTCATTTCTTTCTCCCCTATAGGCTTAAAATGAGAATGGTTCCCCTTGGCGGACAGTGTGCTAATCCCTGAACACACACACTGGGAACTAATTGGACTCATTATCTCCAACTCTGGGGCTTCCAGCCAGAGATCAGCCCTAATCCTTCTTCAGCATAGCCTTTGCCATGCAAGTTATAACTGCTTATCCTCTTTGTGTTTTTCTCCTGTGCTATTTTTTTGGGGGGGAATTAACAGGAACATCAAACTTAATTCATAAAAAATTGGATTACCTGAAGGGATTTCTGCTGTGTTGGCTGAACTTGCTGAAAGGAGCCTGGTTGGTTTTAGCATTTAGCACAATGTGTTCATGATATACTTTTGACAACATGTGTCATATCACAGTGTGATGGATGTAAACACTGCTATAAAAGCTGAACAAAAGCCCTGGTCATCGGATCATTGGAGTGTGATTCATGTCACTTACTATCATCCAAACCAAAACCACTAAATTCGCTGGATTGTTTTCACATCACTTAAGCTTGGCTGTTCTATTTTAAGTGGATCTAATCTCATCGCAGTACTTACTGGTCTAGGCATGTGAGGCCATATAGTCTAGGGTGAAGATGACCTTTAGGTAAATTGCTCTGTCCATCTTTCACTCCCAGGATTTCCCCCATATTGTGCTGTGAAATGCTCCCTGCTGAAGAAAAATAATGATATGAGAAGGATGCCATTGACACCAGCTCTCTAAAGTCACAAAGGTTTACAGGTTTCTGTCATTGACAAAGAGACTTGGGTTGTCTGTTTAAATGGTCCAAACATCTTTCTTAAATCTTTGCACAGGCATATTATTTGTTCTTAATGCTTATTTTTCATACCAAGCCCATCAGAAGTTAAAAGACAAGAGCTTGAACAAGTGAATTCATTAAAAATAAACAGCTAAAATTAACAACTGATTTAAAAAGAATTGCACATGTTAATGATGTCAGTTCAATCTTAAAACTGTAACTTTAAAACATTGTGACAGAAATAGACTTTGTCACTGGCTTGGCAGGTTGTGTTGTGATATGACTTTATTCCAGTTTAGTTTCTTTCTCTGTCATACCCCACCTTTGGAGTGAAGACTCAGTATGTTTTTTGTGCAACAATGTCAGTTGTAATGGTTCATTCTGATGTCTGATGTGTCTAATTACAGCTAAGGTGTCTTCCCCAGGAATATCCTTTAGTGGCCATTAAAGGTTGTGGCCTCTTACTATTGCTGCTTGGAGAGTATTAGTGTAGCAGTGATGGCATGCTTTCGAGTGCCATTACAAAATGCCTCCTCACTCTCTTAAATTGTTCTATTTCCTGGACACCTTCTCCACCCACAGACCTTTTCTGAAAACACTCATTGGAATCTGCTGCAGGTAATAAAATCTACATTAAATAGATACACTTAAAATGGATTATTTATTTATCACCAGACATAATCTTATATTCAAACTAAGTAGTCTCTCCTAGTATGGATGGGCATGAGCTAATGTGCTGATAAAGGACCTCATATTCTTGGATCTTATGTCGTGTTGAGTGATCACCCTGCAGGCAGCATGATCTGATGTATGCCTCCCGTTAAGTGTGGATGGTGCAGATGTGTGGGTGTCTTGCGCTCCCTCTCCTATTTCCCCATTTCATTTTCAGTGTATTGTGCTTGCTGTGGTTCAAGGACATTATGTAATGCTTATGAGAGCACCTCATCTGGAGAAGTACCATTGAGACAGAGTTTGCAGAACTCACTTCAGAAACTAAAAACTTGCTATAGAAGACATCGGTAACTATAGACATTAGATGGAAAGATGAATTTGCAACATAGCAGTTAAACTGCTTAAAGGTGTGAAGATTCGGTGTAACTTTGGATGCCCATTTGGAGGATTTTGATGTATTTTTGGTGAGTTATTGAATACATTTTGCAAAAGGTTGCAAATAGTAGCTGTATTTCTTTATGTAGAATTTTCCAGTGTGAAGGTTTATTTGGTACACAGGACTTGGCTTGGAAGTGTTGTGTTTTGTGTTGTTATTGTAGGAGTATGTAGATAAACTCTCTCAGAAATGCATGCCACAGAGCGGCTTGTGGTGCTTTGCTGTTTCAACAAGCCACTCATTGTGCTTTGCTGGTTAATGAGTGATTAGCCAAGACTAGCTCTGTTGATGATGGCTTCTCTGAGATGAAGAGTTGGTAGATGACCTATTAAATGAAGTGGTAGAAAGCTGGGGATGCAACTGCATTGTCTGAACAGTAGTGGGCCTGTGTTAACCAAATGGCACTGTAACAACAGCTTGAGCTAAAACATATTTTTTGTCTTAAACACTTGAAGGTGACATTCAGCAGCAGGATATGAGCAAGTATGAGTAGTGCACATGTAAACATTAACAGTAACACCAAATAAAATTAAGATTAAGATTTACTTTATTAATCCCTGTGGGGAAATTAATATAATTATTATATATTATATAAAGTATTGCCAATAGATCAAATATTCAGAACGGTTTACTTACTTTTGTTCAGGAATTATGCTTAGCTTGTTTGTATTTTGCACGTTTAGCTACATCTCTCATGTATCAGCACAAGAATCAGATTTCACTTTTAGAGCCTTTTAAATTGCTACTCGGCTTAAGTACTGAAACCATGTCTCGGTAAATCAATAATTTCTGATTGGGTCTTATTTGCATCTGTGCTTATCTATCCTAACTAGATCACTGTTTGTGCTGCATAACCTAAAATCAGTGGTGGCTTTTATAACGGCATCCATCTGTGACTAATTGTGCAGTGGCTGCAGGTTCCCTTTTTATGAAGCTGTCCTTGCAGAGTTGTTAGGGAAATGAGTCACGGTTGCCAAGGAAGTGAGATGGTGTGCGGTCGACTGTATGTCACAGGGTATGGTTGGCCTTCACTCAAGAGCTTTGCAAGCACTGAAAACCTATGCATTTTTACAGATGTTTGAAGTTTGACATCTGTAAAAATGCATTCAGATTGGAAAGAAAGGATGACAGATGAAGGACAGGTTAAATTTATGTGCTTTAGGCTCCCAGTATAGAATGAACACACAGTGAAGACCATCTTTGACAATGGTTACAGTACACATGCCAAGTTAACAATTTAATTCAAATGAAAACTCATTTAGGGAAATCAGCTGCTCTGTTTTGTGCAGCAAATGCAGTGTAAGTTTGAAGCAATGATTGCTAACAGCTGACAGCTGAACAAAAAGCTCACTGTGTTCCTCTTTCTGAAGAAGCTTTTGAGTGTGTGTTATATCTTACTGTGCTGCCTTACCCTTCTTTTGTTGTCCAAAAATAATCAAAAACACAACAATGATCGACACCAGTTTGCTTAGTGCCATAGTCCTTCACTATGATAATGTGCATTCCTTTTCATTCTTAGATACACATTTGGCAGTATTAGTACATGTTAGGTTTGTTTGTTTGTTTTTACATCAGGTACTATAATTAGTCTTTGAGACAATATTTAGAGATATCTCGTGCCCATATGAAGAAAGAAGAAAATATAATGCAAGAATCTTTAGATTAACAAAACTTTTTGTGTGTGGCAGGCATATGTTTAATTAATGTTTATGTAAAGGTTGTGACCTCTTACTATGTTTTAGGTATTACTAAGAAAAAAAAATAGCTCAAGCTGTAGATGAAAATCTTTTCTTTCTGGTGCTGTTCGGACTCATACATGAGACAAGAGTTTTATACACCTGGTATGTGTGTCTTCATGCAGTACAGAGTGAGATTTTGAGTCAGGGAGAAGTTGCAGAAAAAACTCTTAAGCTGTTTTTTTAACTAGCTGCACAGCAAACAGATGCTCAGTAGGCGTAACCTCGCCTTCATCCCACTCAGCCACAGAAACCCTAGGAAGGGTGCTGCTGCCTAAAGACATTCCTGATGGTGTGACTGTTCAACAGGGATGCTTTTCTGCACATTCCCTGGCTCATAGTGGCAAAACATGGAACTACAAAATGTGTAACTCTACCCCTGCCCCATACCGTAAGGCTGCCACAGACAAGGCTTCTATTGAGTGTGGTGTGCATTGGCAGAGCCAATGCAAGGACCTCTGTAAGGTGAAGTACAGAGGATTGACAGTTGTATGAAACTGCTGCGGGAGCAGATATGTAAAGAGTGCTAATGAAGACACTCAGAGGAGAGACAAAGATGCTGTTAGCTAAATCCTAAATATCCATCTATTCCAGTCATGCATAGCTCCCAGGAGGCATTTGAGGTAATAAGATCCCTCTGTGCTTCTTCTGCGTCACTCCCACAGTCTGACCTCTCTGTTCCTGCACCGCTGTAATTGAAGGCTTAGCAAAATGTGCCGTGCCATGCAGCCCTTATAGCACATGCAGTCGGCGTTTCACCTTACTGTTACACATGTTTCTTTTCATTTAGCAGAGAGAAACTCATACTGTTACAGTTGATTACTAAATATTTGTCTTTACAACCATTACAGTTCATAATCTACTACATATATCTGTGGAAAATGTGTCAAATCTATTTCTGCACATCAGTACAATGTGTATTAACACTCAGAGTTTAATAATGCTGAGGCATCCAGTTTTAAGTGATTGCGTCAAGGGTAGCAAGTTGGTCATGCCACTTCTCCTTTAATAGCACTGCTGGTTGCCATTAGAATCTCTTATTCAAACATTTTCTTTGGATTTGTCTCGTGCTGTATGTAAGTGCAGGGACAGGGTGTGTTTGACAACATTCATTGGTCCTCTAGGCTTGGGCCAGAGCCAGACAGCTGCTGGAACCTTTGCAGACAGTCTGACTCCTCCCTGCATGCACACCCAGTGTCCTGCAGATTCCCCCTTAAATAAAAACATCACACTAAAGGACTATTGTAACCTCAGTTTGCTTTGAAACATATTGGCACTTTTTTTCTGTGTGAAGGTATTTTTTAAATATACATATTTTATGTTGACAGTTTACATCGACAACACCTTTTTTCCACTTCTTTTAGCAGCTGTTTTGTCGAAAAGTGAATACACCCTTTGTGCTTTCTTACTCACGAGTATTGCGTTGTGTTGACAAGGTGATTTTATTTCTACACTTCAAGTATGTAACTCTGGTAAACCTAAAATGTAAAGTTATCTAGAAAAGCTGTTACAAAGAAAACTAAAATATTTGGAAAAAACAGACACACTTTAACCAAGCTCAGACAGGCTGGTAGGATGCAAAGATTTGGGGCAGAATTAGGCTTTCAGGAAACAAAGTCATATTCATGGTTTGTCTAATCTAAGTAGCATGGATGTGACACGATAAAGCCCATTACCTGTACACACTTTTACCTGTACCATCCATGTCTACCTGGGTCAACAGCCTGCCAAATAACACAGTCAAGCTATATGTTTAGCAGCAAGCACCACTTGTATTGCAAATATTATTTACTTATAACTGTGTTATTATATCGTGATATCGTGATCGTCTTCGTGATAATGAGACATTGGATACTTTGTCAGCAATATAACTGCAACCGTTGAAACACATTTTGATAATAAAACAGTATTTTTTGCAGTTGTCATTCATAGAGACCCATAAGCTGTCGTGATATGACTGTCTTTACCAATGATGTGCTTCCTGTCATTCCTGCCCATATGCTGGTAAATAACATGCAATAGATCTTTGAGTTCTTTTTGTTAAGTTTAGTTATAAAACAACTCAGAATCTCAAATATTTATCCTTGATATTTAAATTCTCTGAGAATGTAACCTTAATGGATGTTGTTTTAGCTTGAAGATGACCAGAATTTGGCTTATGTAATATTTTTCCTTTCAGTGAGCTGCTATTCTGTTGGAGACCTTGAAGGCTACACAGACCGAGAGTTAGCAGAGATAGATGTAGAGCTGTTTTTTGATACACTTGATGCATTCAGACGTATTAAATATTACAGTCTGTACATGGACTCACCCAGGGAATGTTAATCCCTTCAATCTCCAAGCTTTAGTCTGATGTCATTCTAATGCACCAGAGTGTTTGAACATCAAATCAGGTGGTATGGTTGCAGGTAAAGCACAGTGGGAATTAGTGTTCATATCTGTCTCATGCAAAGTACGGTAATACTGAGTAAACCTTCAGTTTTCTCTATATTCATTACTCAGGTTATTGGTAATGACAGATAATGTGAGGCTTTGAACTTTGAAACATTTAAGTGTAATAATGTTGTGGTTTCTATAATATTTTACATTTGGATGTACTAATTTACATTCAAAAGTCACAGAATGCAAACAGCAAAGCTTACACAAGCCACAATACTTTCAATGAAATTGTTTCTACACTCAGGATTAGTCTGTGGTCTGAGAATAAATTCATGCTGTACAGTAGAGAACACTGGTTACCTGGCATTTTCCTTTTGATATTGTGCAACAGATATTATGTAATTCCATTGTCAGTGTGTTGTGTAAATCACTGCTGTCAAGGACACGTTAACCTTAATTTGCTTTTAATGTGGAATAAGACCTCACCCAGTTGAACAAATGCTAATAAGCAAATACTAGGAATGTAAAATGTATGTACAGGGCAAACATGGTACAGTGTGCATATATGGTATAGTCTCACATATCAGAGAAGTTCCACTGCAGCCTTATGGTAGTCCGGAATTACCGTCACCACTTTGATCTGAAGCTGTCACCCATTGATGTTTCAGTGACTCTACATGATTCCTGCCATTTGTTTAGCGTAAACGAGTGTAAAGAGTTAGTGTAAAGAGTTCTCTGCTGCTCTGTTTACAGATGTTGAGGTTTCTGTTTGAATGGTAATGCCGGTAGTAAGCTGGCTGGCACACTGAGGGATAATTATGGTTTTCTTATTGGTGGTGGTGGTGGTGAAAGAGGCTGGGCATGTAGAGGGGCCCTTCTGCTCCAGAGTTACTGTATGGAATGTATCTAGTTATGAAACATGTGGCTGGCTACACCAGCTGGAAACAATGGTCTCTCTCAATATAGCATTTTGTTTCCACAGTCTTTTTTTCCAAGTTTGTTTTTAACTTCTCTATCTTTTTAGAAACATTTTTAGAGTGTATTGTGTTGTTTGTGTAAATGCTACTTGAACCAGCCTACCTGAAAATGCCCAACAGTGAAGACATCTTCACACCACCATTCTGAAAAGTTTTCAGAGTAATAGCTGTAGTCAATATTATGTCATTTTTTTGTTTTTTGGTAACACACGTGGCAGCTGTGACCCTTGAGCAGCTACTTTGTCAAAAGTTTATCTTTATCAGCAGAGCAACTGGTGCAACCTCATGTGCAGAGTTGCAGGGAGGCTATTTGATTTCACTCAGTGACAATTCCCCTTTGAGGGTCATTGCTGTTTCCTTTTCATATTTCTTGTTAAGCATAACTCATTTTATTAAATAATACAAAACTAGGTTTCTCCTCATTTTGTGTGACAGCGAGACAACATTTTTCCATTGTGAGCGTGCAGGTGTTTTAAAATCCAAACTGCATTTGAGTAGGAAATGGCTGAGACTAATTCAATCTATGCCATTTCAATATTGGATTTGCCCAAGGCAGATATGTGTAGATCTAAAGTCTATGTATCTTTAAATCAATAAACTCCTCTTTGTGCTGCCGTTTATGTCGAGAAGAAAAAATGATGGCTTCACTTGTGTTGGTGCAACTTGGCTCCAGTGTGTAGTAATATGAAACTCTTAAGCAGTAACGGATAGTTTCTGAGCGCTTGGTTCTCTCACATGCACTTCCTTTATTTATTATAAGCAATGGCATTTAAAACTGAAATCGGTGCTGAAATAACGTCCTGTTAATATTGTTAGGTACCAGCAGCTCCTTCTGGTGAATGCGGTTAATTCAATGCCAGTAGACAGTACTGGGAGGAGAGAGGAGATATGGGAAAGGACAGGGGGTCTAATCTAATCCGCTGGGTGCATTGGAGTACATACATCAGTCATCGGTTTATGGAAAGGCTTGTGTATGGGCAAGCTCCACAATGATTATATCTGCCCCTGTCTGACGAGGACAGACTTTGTCCTACGTACTAAAAATAACATTTACTCCTGTGAAGCCAGTAGCCAAAATATTTTTAGAGTTTGGACAACCTATATTTGAGCTTTATCGTTTTCATTTTGCATGTCATGAAACAAAGATGCTGACCACATCTGAAGATGCTAAGGGTTGGTATAGCACAGTGGTAAAAACTGTAAAAATGGCACTTCAAAGTAAGTGACTTCCTGTTGGGGTTTAGGTTATGATTGTTTCAGCTGTGCTTTCTGACAGCTGAAGTTCAGGCTTGTAAATTTCCTTGGTTTTTATATTTTACGACATATAATTATTAAACTTAAACAATAATAATGATTTACATATAATAATTTTTCAGAGGAAGTCTCTTCTTTGGTATTGACTATAACTAAGTCTATGTTCTGACTTGAGTACCTAAGTAAGCCAGTTTTTGTCTGGTTCCTTTTTGGTTGGGTGTCATTAACCCACATCACCTTTAACCAGGGTTCTGTGTAGTATAGGCTGAGAAATGCAGTACTCTTTTCTTTAACGGCGATCACTCTTTGTCCTTTTTTTTTGTCCAAGCTTATAGAATGCCAACACAAAGGCGACCATAAAAGCAGAGTAATTTGCTCTGAAGCAAGACCAGCATGTTTGCCTCTTCATGAAAAGGTTTTAATACTGGCTTGAGGGTTGTTGAAGATTTAGCTAGATCTTTTAGTCCATTGCCAATGAGGGGATTTCTTTGCATAGAATAGATTGGCCATTTCCAGGCGGCATTTTTGAAGGAGTAAAGTTCCAGCAATTCAACAAAACAAATAGTCTTTAAATGTTTAGTGTGACTTCAAATACAATGTTGTGTACAGATTAGAGGCGATAGAGAATGTCCTCCAGTTGCTTCCTTTTCCAGCATTGTCTGTTGCTTTTTTTTAAATGCTTTTTTTCTTTGCTGTGTGCTTGTAAGTGTGAACACACTATAGTTAGTACAGATCAAATGTAGTGTGAATAGCAACTATTATCTAGGTTATTTGTATTAATGTAACTCTACACAGTTCATTTTCAGCATGGCATGTTTTTATTGACAAGTCTACAAAAATATTGACCCGAGACTTATTACAAACAGTAATCAGGGTGTTGTGTACTTAAAAAAATGACAGATTTTTTTTAACCAGCACTTGACAACTGGACCATCACCATGGAAACAGACTTAGTACTTAAAACTCTAACAATAATGATTTCCCAAGTGTGTATTTTTTTTTTCTTTTGTACATAATAAAGACTCACCCTGTAAAGCTTCCACAATTGCAGTCACGTTGTTTTCCTGAGCTGTCTAAAAACAACATGCAGAGAGCTCCCAGTCTCTGTTTTACTTCACCCTCTCTTTTTTTGACAAAAGAGCTTGTATGTTCCTGCAACCTCACAGTGACGTCAAAAGGCTTTGTATGGGTGCTGCTCGACGATTCAGTGATGCCAGTTTACAAGGGTGCAGTGTGATTCTCACAGTTGCCAACCTTTCATAGTGAAAGCCCTGGCAGTCAGTGCAGCACAGCTTCTGTCCTGCTTGCTGAGAAAATCTCCGCTCTACTGAGGCGTACATCCCTGTCTGCTGTCCCCACACAGTCACAGGTCTAATGGTGCAGCTTATAGTAACTTCAGAGTTGAAGATTGAAAAAGGACCATTCCTTCATGCTGCCATGGCATTTTTGTCTGGTAAATAAGTTTTCATTGGCCAGTGATCTGTCATTGATTTAAGTATTTTATCAAAGTTTTGGCTTCCTCTTGATGTGTGCAGTCACTGAGAAAAAGATGGAGGAGCCTATCCTATTGGCAATTAGGGTTTGATTTCAATCAATGTGCTCCAGGTTGTGTTCTGGTCATGTTTACCGGTACTTATGTCGCTTACTAGTTAATAAGGTGCATTTGAGAAATTCTATGAAACCATACAAATGTGTTTGAAAGAGTGGTTAAGCCAAACAGAACCACCACACAAAAAGAAACAGGAAAAAAAGCACCATCCTCTGTCCCATTTATAAGCTCCCCTGAGATCTCTGCTTGTAGGTATAACAGTCCTCCTGTTCCCTGTCAGGCTGTCCGGACTTTTACTTGTTTATGTGCTCAAGCTAAAAGGTCTCTTAACATGATGAATTGGATTCCTTTAGCATTTACCATGTTTTTTCACAGACTAAAAAATGATCTTGTATGTTTAGCTTTTTAAGTGTTACCACTGCTATTTTTTAATGTCCTAGACTTACGAATAAGTGATTTTACCTTAGCTGAACATTCCCATGCATGACATGTTTGTTTCTGATTTGACATACATTTATTGTAACATATGTTAAAGAATGTGCATCAGCACTCTGTACAGTTGTTTGTGGAATTAACATCTAGTAGTTGGTGAAGTAAATGATTTCCACTGTGTAAACGGCCACTAAAAATCTCCTCAGGGCTCCCGTCTTATAGGCCAGCTGGTTCTTATTGATGCAAGTGGAGGGCACGAACTCCCTCTACCACTTTGCGCTTTGTTTTACCTCCCTGCTTGCCCTATTGCTTTTACTGCCTTTAGACCGTCAGTGGTGTATTATCTGATGGTGTGGAGGGCCAGCTGGATGCTGTTCTATCCTGCAGAATCATTGTGGGGGAAAGGTAAAAGTGCTTGAAAACTGTCACAGGGGTAGTCACCACACTGCTTTCCACAGCAAAGAAATGTATCACAACATTAAAGCATTGTGGCAACATCTCACTTACAGTGTAATAGTTAGGTGTATATGTCCTTCTTTGACCCACTGTCCTCTTGCTTCTGCTCCCTTTTTATGGCTGTTAGCATCTGTCACAGTTGCTATGTCAGAGGCAAACATGAAGCAGTGTCTTACACAGTCCACACTGGGATAGATAGAGATGGAAGCAAATGGAGGAAATGAGCTTTGTATTGACAGCAGTACAAAGTTCATATTGTTTCTGGCGAGCTTCACACCAGTGATTTTTCTCTCCAATATTATTACATGTCTCTTATTAGCCCTTATTAGCTGAAAGTGACAGTTATGTACATGTTTGCCAATTTAATTAGTAGGTCTGCTTTTTTAGTTTAATGTGCCTCATATCTCTTTTTACTGTAAGGCCAGGTTTGTATCTGTCTTGTTTAATTAGTTCAGTTGTCTGGAGAGTATAGTCTTTTGTTTGGTTGTTTAGGAGTTACTTTAATAGCATGGTATTGTTCATTTCATGGCTCCAAAGGAACTCCCCTCTTTACCAGTGTGGTCATCATTATGGCTACTCCCTATGAAAGCTGTGACCAAAATAAGACAAAAATACATTTGTTTATTATCTCTTACTATTTTTTTTTGCCTTCTCCCTTCTTTCCAGGTTCTTCTAGGAAGAGAGGCTACCAACCCTAGCTCTGTTACATCTTAAATCCTGGAGGGATCTTTGCTGACCTTCGTTGCTCCTTTCACTACATCCTCTTTTTCTCCAACCCTTCCCTCTAACCCTTCTCCTCCCCTTTCTTAATCCCCCCTCCTCTGTGTCTCCCAGCCCTAGGGTTATTACTCAAACTCACTGAAGGGAGCAACACAGTAGTTGGCAAAGGATGAAGCACGTTTGCTTGCCAACACCAGACAGAGAATAGAAGACACAAAAGGACTAGCGAAGGGGAGAGAAACGGAGAGGGAGGGTGGGGACAACTAGTGGAGAGAACTACAACAAAGAAGTGAAAGCATCAACAACAATCAAGATGCCTCGGCGAAGGAAAGATGCAAGTTTGACGTGGGTGTCATGAGCTAGCAAGGGTGGCCCCAACAGGTCAAGAACTGTGGACTACTTTTTAACAAACTTGGGCACACAGAAATAAGTTGCGAAGACTGCTCTCTGGGGCTCCTTGTTAACTCTTGCTATGCGTATGTAAGAAGTGTCAGCCATGCCAGCCAAGGGAAAATACCTTTTAAACACCCAGGAACTGAAAAATGAGGCACTGTACCGGAAATTCTCCTGCATCAGCCAGTATCAGCCGCTGGTACATCTACTGGGCCTTTCTATGGTGTGCTGTGGAATCCTCCTCATCCTCTTCTTTTCCTTGGGCTTGGTGAGTCTGTTGCCTTAATTTTTTCTCCAAAGTTTTTGACATTGTGAATTGTAAATGTTGCCAGTTACACCATTCCCACTATATATCTGCTGAATCTCCCTGAGGAGGGACGATTGTCATTGATCAGTCACTGATCTAGTTGTGAACCCATGCACATGAGTTGTTATTTTTTGGAAAGCTGCCTTAAGAATACCTGTAGACCACACCAGAGTTGGACAGATTCAATTTATAGGGCAAACACATGTGATGCTACAGTAATGTTTCCTAAACTTGAAAAACATTATTAAAAACATTATAACATATAACCAGACTTGTTGACAGTGGGTGTGTTGCACAGAGTCTGCAGCCCTTGTAATCACATCTCAGAGTATAGTTAGCGGAGTTATTTTTCTCCTCATTTCCTAATTGATGAAATTATATTAGATAAGCAGATTATGGAAACAGTTATGCTGTAATATAATTAAATTAATTACCTTCTACTTATTAAGAGGACACTACAAGAATTTGGTTCAAGTCTTTTCAGTGTTTGAGACAAGTTTTTCCACTGTTGATAAAATTAAAAGCATGTCAGCAGTTATTATTCAATAAACAGTCCTACTGAGACGTCATACACAACACTGATAATTGCAGCTACTCATTTCTTGCTTTTCTTGCTCTTGCATCTGAAATGAACTATTTTTGATTGTCATCGTATTGCAGTAATGTAAATGGGACAACAATGTGTAAATAGGACATCAGTATGTACTGAACAATAGTACATACTGATAAAAGTGGCTTTAGTATCTCAGCGCTATTTAACAGAAGATTACACAGTTAAAATGTAAAGCATCTGACTGGATGGTTAGTTTGAGTCTCTAGGATGACTATTGATATGAAAATGAAAAACTTTCTCTCAACAACTTTGTAAATAAAGCTCTTAACTCCCCTTCACTGCCAGTGCAGGTGCTGAGAAGCGTGAATGAGAGAGGGATTGTGCAACTGTTCTAATGTGAAGGGCAGTGCTGAAATAGATGTGGAAAAAAGAATGCATCTTCTATATTATATAAGGGGTGTGTGTTTGATAATGATACATCTCTGTTCAGGAAACTGTCTTGCCTTTGTGCACAGGAAGATCAGAGATCAAGGTCAGCTACAGGGAGAGATGTCTCCTGACTAAATACACAACCAAGCAGATAAAACCATGTTTATACACAAATGATTAAATTGGAATAGAAAAAATGATCAATAGGGAACTAACAAATAAAATGATAATTGTAACAATGTAGCTGTCAGTGTGTAGAGAGTGTAATTGTGTTTCTGACTGTGATAGGAAAGGCAGGTATTCACTGGCTTCTGCTGATCGGCAGCACGCTGTTAGTTTTGGCGCAATGGCAGGTAGCAGTTCAGTCAGTCCAGCTGGCCATATAGTGAACTGACAGCTTCAGTCATCATGTATTATTACTTTTCCCTGTTGGAAAAAAACATCTTAACCTTCCTTCTATTGTGCTGCTGCCAACTCTCTGGCACACTCCCTTTTTCTCGATTCACTCTCAGACAATGGCTCCTTCACTCATGTATACACTACACACACACACATGCAGTGAAAATATCTCCTGCATGCACACAAAACACACACATGTGCACTGCACACAATCACATTTTCCATCCAGTGACGTTCTTGTTCATGTCAGTTGCTTCTCATTTCTGGCATTAACTAATGTAAAATACACTTACTCCTTTATATGTTGCCTGACATTCCATCACTCTGCTTTTCTTTTCTTCTCTTGTCTCTGTTCCACGGTCACCGAGGGTACAGAGCAGTTAACAGAAAATGTTGGGGTGGCGCTTGTATAACACAGTTGTTAAATGCAAAGGAGAGGCACTGTGTCACTTAGGGGATCGCCGCCAGTGTCAGAGAGTCACTGTCAACTTATATAACTCCTCTTTAAATGTGGACACTGGAGGATAAGTGGAGCAGGGAAGAAAACTAGCTAAACTGAAGTGCCACTTCTAGCACAGATGCACATGGCAGATACTTTTAATCCATTTGTTTGGGTTGTATATATTTGGAAAATACAGTGGGTCTATATGTTTCTGAGGGCTATAGAGGATGCTGGTAGACCTTATTGTGTACACACGAGTGTTTTTTTTTTCATATTTTAATTTTCCGGCCATTGCAGCTATGACCCCAGCGTTGGTGTTTGCATAGAATTTACAATAAGCTTTTTGTAAGATACACTTTATTTTCATCTAAGACAACAGAGGAAACAATACAGCTGGATTTTTTTTATTCCATTGTGTAGCATTCACTGAACAGCTGTATTTTGGTTTCGTGGTTTTATTTTCAGTTGATTTAAAATAATTGTTCTTTTTCTGCCTACAAAAAAAGGATTTGTCAAGACTCACAGCTGCACTGGGAGCGAAAAGTGCTTTAGTTGAGATCTGCCCTTTTCCAATGCTGCCATGGTAACCAGAAAGCTCAACATACAATGCAGTGATGGCCTTCTCCACACAGAGATCTATTAACACTGACTTTGTTCATCTCCGTCTCATTCTTGAGTGCTCTTTTAACCCCTTGGTTTCTCTTGTGTTCTCCCACTAAACGCCCACTCTTTTTCCCAGTTACAACAAGTCATACACAGATATGGACACACACTCTCTCTCTTTCATGCATACATTAACAGGCACAGTGCATACAGTAAAGAGACATTCACACAAACATTAGACACATCACTCGAATACAAGCTTTTATTTTTTTTCACACACATGCACATAAACGTGTATGTGTGCTTGTCATTCAGGATGATGGTGGTCTGGACAAGCAAGGAGGAAATGTTGCGGAGACTGATGTAAAATAAAGAAGCTGTCTTATCCTACATCCTGTATTTTAAGTGCTAATTTTCAGTACCTCAACATTTTGCACTGATCATCCATTTTAAATGTACAGGTCTACAAGACTGAAATCACATGTTATTTTTGGTCGAGGAGCACAAAGATATCAATGAAACTTATTTCCATTGTTAATATCATTTTCTATTGAATACGTTAATTCTCCTTTTTTGCAGTACCCGAAGCCACACAGCACCTCCATAGTGCCACATTTGTCTTATCTTTAACTACTTCTGTCTTTAAAACACAGGAAGAAACTAATGAAATCCTGATGTATGTGGTTCTAATGTTATTTCCCCCCTCTGTTTGATTCCTGGTACAGAGTGCTGTGGAACATTGTGCCTTTGTGAGCGTAGTGAGCACCAGCCTGTGTGTGTTCCTAGCTGTCTTTGTGCTGGTGAGTACGGAGATGCTCTCACAGAGATGGAGGCATCTGTTGGGCCTGATTGTCTGGGCAACACACCTCACCTTGGGATACACCTTCATCTTTAACAGCCCTATCATCTTGCCTTGGGACCAGGTAACCATGCTCTCCAAGATTCAAGCTTATATTTTTGTTGCAAAACAAGGTTTTATTTTGTATATTTCATGTAGTGATATGAATCATGGGGGTCACACAAACTTGCACTCTCAGTCACAGTAAATTGGATTTTGGAAATTCAATAGGATCTTGCTAAATTTTTTAGGACCTAGAAAAAACCGAGCAGTGAAAGCTTGTGTGCACAGCAACTGATTATGATTTAATATGGCTAAACCTTTTCCTTTATATTTCCAGGTACCTTTCTTCCTCTTCATCATCTTCACAGTCTACACCATGCTGCCATTTCAGTTGTGGTATGCTGTGGTGCTGAGTGTCGTCTCATCCCTGTCACATGTATTGGCCCTCACGCTGCGCCTCACTCTTTACAGCAACAACGCTTCTCCTTACCTTGCCAGCCAGGTAAAACCATTTTGGTATAAGGTATTCCAGAATTTTTTGTGACTTGGTAGTTAATGTATTACTCATTGTATCAAAATGGTTTATGTGGCAATATTTGTTGGAATGAACTCTAACCAAAAATGATCACATCCCTCAGTGATGCAAAACACTACACATCTGCAATTGTGTGCACAGCACGTGTTTCTGTTTGAGCACTAACTGCTCATGGTGTGTTCTTCTCTAGTTGCTGTCCAACACCGTGGTGTTTGTGTGTGGCATTGTGGTGGGGGCATTTCATAGGGTCCTAATGGAGAAAACCCTGAGGCAGACCTTCCAAGACACTCTTAGGTGCCTGAGCATGCGGATGAAGCTTGAAATAGAAAAGAGACAACAGGTTGGTGTAATACAGTCATTTTGCAGGTTCACACTTGCACATGCTATAGAATAGCTACATCTAAAAAATGGCCTTTTCTACATAAATATCTCTGAATGAAAACAGATTGCAGCCAGATGCAAACAGCTAATCAGTAATCTCCATTATCCTATATGTTTATTTCTTTTTTATTACTGTGCTTTGGCTGGCCTTGTCTTGACTCTCCCAGTGATGTTTTCATTGCGACGAACAAATCCTTCTCAAATTAGATTTTCCTGCGATGCCTTTTAAATTAAATGCATCTGTGTGGACATGCGTCAACTTCAGAGGCCTTTTCAAAGCCATTTTCTCCTTTTCTCCTTTGCTCTGGCTGTTGCTTAGTATGGGATGTAAAACATGCTGACAGGGAAGGTGCAGTGTTGCCTAGAAGGACAGGAAGGAATGATATAATGATTAACATTTAAACCTTCTGTTGTGTTTGAACTGGGGCTTGGAACAATAGAGTGGTCCACAAAGTTGGCCAAAGAGAACATGGGGAACCTCACATTTGTTCCCACATTAATTTTAGCAGGAAGAGACCAGTGTACCCCCCCCCCCCCCCAAACCTTCTTGGCAGAGTGTGAAGGACATCAAACATAAAAGGTTGAGTCAAAACATATTCACCCCTTTTAATAAAACTCCAAATTAGATGTAGGTGTCTCTTGAGTCCTTGATGTGTTCACAGCTTGGAGGGTGTCCAGAAACACTCAAGGGAAATAAAAGGCACAGCACACTTGGCTTTTTCTAAAAGTCTCATGGAAAGTTGTGACATATTAAAGGAAAAGATCATGTGATCTGATAAAAAGTTTACAAATAAAAGTACAAATAATATAATAACACATCCTTACATACCATGACATGCAGTAGTCGAGCCAAAGTGGAGGGTATTTTCGGCTCCACTGCAGAAGCCACAGAAGTAGATAAAAGGATTCATGATTAGAGCAAAATACTGGTGATAATTCAGGAGTTATTTCTAGTATATTAGATTGTGAAGACACGCCGTGTTCCAGCAGGACAATGACCCTGAGTCTACAGCCACATGAAGACAGAAATTTCTTCAAAGAATGTCAATGTCCTTAGGTGGCCAAGCTGAAGCCCAGATCTAAATCCCTTTAAAAAAATCTGTCTAAAGAATTGAACATGATTGTTTGCACATGCAGCAAAGATAAAAGGAAGAGCAGGATTTCTTTACTTGTTTGTTGTGTATATGAATAAATGTCTCACAGTCACAGTTTCTCCAACGCGGATGCATTCAAGCAGACCACAAAACCGAACATAACAACCATTTTGTTGATAGAGTTAACAAGCCTTGACTAAGCTAGTGTAGTCAGAGTCAGATGATGTAACGTGATGCCCTTCTGATGCTATGAAGAGGGATTAATTATTTCTTGAGAGGTTGCCCCTTTAGATTCCTGTCTTAATCAAGCCATTGAACTTTGAACATTTCTCTTGCCTCTAGCTATGTTTCTTCTTAGTAGATTGACACACTGTGCTATACCCACACAGACTGCTAAACTCTTGTACTTTGTCATGTTTACTGTTTTATTGGCTGTGATGGCAACAGTCATATAGTATTTGTATCAATATGAAGGTTTATTTATTGACGACTTCTCTGCTCTGAATCCAAATTGAAAATTTCTCTGTGAGGGACCACCGGCCAAGTATTTTTCTGAAAGTGTTCTAGTTGTTCCCAGGTTGGCCTTTTTTATTTCAGGGCTTGATTGATGTACATTGAGTGCAAAAGGTCAAATTCTTCTAAATAACTTCTAAATTGCAGTTATGTAACTAGTGTCTGTGTGTGGTTGCAGGAGAACTTGCTGCAGTCTGTGCTGCCAGTCTACATTTCCATGAAGATGAAGCTGGCAATAATGGAGCGTTTGCAAGATTGTAAAGACAAAGAAGCACAACAGCGACTGGTCAAAGACAACAACTTCCACAGCCTTTATGTCAAGAGGCACGAGAATGTCAGGTACAGCCACAAACAACCATAAAACAACATAGATTTTTGGATTTTTATTGATCACTAACTAGCCCTTGTCGTGAAGAATCACCTCATTATGGAAGTCCTATTTTAGAGACCATCACTGTTCTTTAAAAGGCAGTAGTATTGATCACAATCAAGACCTTTTAGGAACAATCAGATGCTCTTATACAAGCACTGCATGAATATTGACTGTCCTGCCTAAGATTTTAAGAGAAACATGCCTGTGGCTCGCAAATGGGTTATGACTTACCAGTATGACAGGCTTATGTCTTTATATTTTACCACCCTCTTCACCTTCAGCTTCACTTCATTGGATGGTGGAAACAATGCTTTTACCTCGAATTTTTAAGATTGCTGATATTTAAAGTCCTCATTGTCAGGAAAGGTCTGCATCTGTGTTGCTGTCTGGATCGCTTCTTAAAACAATCACGGCTTACAACAGTCAAAAAAAGAGTGCACACATAAAACAGATCTCTGAGCAATTCAGATAATGCTGGAGATTAGTATGTGTGTTTTCAGAGCAGTGACCCAGTTGCTTTATGGGGGTTTCATTAAATTAGTGCTGACAGATATTGGGGCAGCTTAAACTGAACTTTGGCTGATGGCTCACCAGCTGATTTGTAAAAGCATGCTGGTAAGACACAGTCCAAGCTTTGTCTCCATAAACCAATTGCATTGCATGCATTTTTAACAGTGGTGTAAATGCATTTACAGTAAACACATTCAGTCCTAATTAAATTCTAAAATATGCATACTTGGTATGTTGGTATAAAATCAAACTGATTTAACAAACTTGTGGCAAAAAATGCTTTAACTGTTGATGTCCAAAGAATAATTGCTTAAACACAAATGGACATGAAGGCTTTCTTAATCAAAGAGCCATTGTGATACTTTCATGTTGCTGAAAGGTGCTGAAAGATGGGCTGGGTTCCTCCAACCCTACAATTACCCTGGTGAGACCAATGATTAGCTGTGTTGTCAGTCTTGAGAAGCACCTGGCCATTTGCGATCACGTGGTGGAACATTGGAAGCTGGAACAGTATCTGTGGTCCTCTGTTGGTCGGCTTACAGGCCGCAACCTACATGTAACGCTCTGTGTATTCTGTCATACATATCACATATATTATTGTACTGAGTTTAAATCAATGGAAACACTAAATCAAATGATATTAGGAACGTCTTTCCTAACATCCTGCAATACACTGTACCCTTACACAGTTGTTGACATATCTTTCAGTGAATAAAAGGGGTTGGAGTTTCAGTTCACATTAAGAGCAGTTATGTTAAGTCAGGGGGTGTCAGGTGCTCTCTATGAGTTCTGCCAAAGCTACTGTGGGTTTTTCTTGTGGTGCTGAGCTGGGGTTTTTAGAGAGTCAAATAAGATATCACTGTGTATATCTGGTTGCTGGTGGGCAGCTGTAATGAGACCCAATGATTCTGCATTGGCTGATCAAGTCTCCTGGATATAAATTGGAATTGAGAGGTTTTTGCCTGAAAAGTTGTTACAGTTCACCAAGCATCGTGTGTGTCAATGGACAGACTTTGTTTGGCCATTTTTGTTCTCTAATCTGACCTTTGTATGGGAGTGTGTATTTATGAGGGTTCCATTTTCATTCTTTCTTTCAGTATTCTGTATGCTGACATTGTCGGCTTCACCCAACTGGCCAGTGATTGTTCTCCCAAAGAGCTTGTGATTATGCTTAATGAACTTTTCGGCAAGTTTGACCAAATTGCCAAGGTGAGTTATCACTTGCCATGCAAGGCACCTAAAACACAAATAGTGCAACACTGTTTGGTTTATTTTCCACCATTTGCTGTGTTCTTTATGGGTTCTGTCATTTGTTTTGAAGGAAAATGAATGCATGAGAATTAAGATCCTGGGGGACTGCTACTACTGTGTGTCTGGGCTGCCAGTGTCACTCCCTAAACATGCAAAGAACTGTGTAAAAATGGGCTTGGACATGTGTGAAGCCATCAAGTGAGTACCGTCACACAGTCAAAAGATACATGTGTGTTCAAATTGTGTTATGTACCATATATGTTTCCCATAATATATTAAAATGGAAAGATTAGGGACTAAATTTAGTAAAATTAAAACTGTATTTGTGTTAATTTGGCACAGGCTCGGACAGTAGAATACATTGTAATTACCCTTCCACTCACAATGTGTCTTAAAGGAATAGGTTATACACATAGTAGCTGTCTCAACAACAATAACCTTTGTTTCAAAATCCCTTCAGGCAGGTACGAGAGGCCACGGGAGTGGATATCAACATGAGAGTGGGTGTTCACTCAGGCAATGTGCTCTGTGGTGTTATTGGCCTTCGCAAATGGCAGTTTGATGTATGGTCACATGATGTCACTCTGGCCAATCATATGGAGTCAGGAGGCCTTCCAGGGTAGGTAACTCCACTCACGCATTATGCATCGCACTTTATACACATTTACAGTTCATATGATTATATTGTTAAAATATTCCTTAAAATTGTGAAACACCACACGAGTTTCTTTGCAACACCAGGGATGACAAAAAATATTACGTAAGTTATGTTACTAATAGAAATCTATTGTCTCCCATCAATAGTCAAATAATTTCAGTTATTTAAACAATGCATCATTTGTCATGTTATGTTACTCTGAAATAACTTGACTTTTGACATGACTTTTTTCCCTTTGGAGTCACTTTTATGCTCCTGTTTATGGTGTTTTTGTATTTAGCTTAACTGTTAATAATTAAGATTTCTATAGTAGCACTGTAAGCAAGTAAGTTAATTACGGGGGGTGATAACACAGTACAGCACCTATTAATTGTAGCTGTGATTGACATACATTTAGTTATGAATGTTTTCAGGGTTAGAGGGTTGTCTACTACAAATGATATCAGTCACAATGGTGAGAGTAGATCCTATAGTAACTGAATAACTCCAGCCACCGCTAAGTGGTAGAATTAAAAGTCTGAACAAGCCATGTCAAATATTTAGTCATTTGTTTCTCTCCACTGGCCAGACGTGTCCACATCACAGAGTCGACTCTGAAGCACCTGAACAAGGCTTATGAGGTGGAAGAGGGAAATGGCCACCTTAGAGACCTTTACTTGAAAGAACTCAATGTCAAGACCTACCTGGTCATTGATCCACGGGTAAGTCCTCTGCTGTCTACCTTGAAAATGTGCATAGTTACAAATGTTGCTTTCTTCACACCTGATATCCTATGTTGTCTTTAATGATACACTACAGATTTTTTTTCTTTACTGTACCATAACCAATAAATGTAATACAAATTGTACGTGTGTTTGTCTATAGTCTAAGGACCCATCCTTGAAAACACGCAGCGTACCTAAACCTCGGGTGAACGATGGTCTGAAGATGCGAGCGTCTGTGCGTATGACCCGCTACCTTGAATCCTGGGGGGCTGTAAAACCTTTTGCTCACCTCCAAAGCCGGGAGGGTTTTACACCAGATACCATTGTCAATGGCAAGCCACGTTTTAAGGTGAGATAACCTTCAAAACAGCACACACACAATGTACATGCAAACACTGCTTTTTTAATATAAGAGATTTCTGTTTGATTTTGTGTTAAAATGTATCCCATGTATGTTGAACATGGTCATCACATCCTCGAATGTCTGTTTAATCTTGTTTGTTTTCCAGGACATTCCACTGCGTTCTGCCCCAGGCACCAACAACACTGACAGGTAATACAAGTGTGATCCGTGCCAGTAGGCTCACAGTAAATTTATATGTGTGATTGTAACTGAATGTGAAACTTGCACACTCTGTCTGGGTAACAATTCTGTTACTCAAAAGCATCTACTGGTCATTGCCTCAGAAGGGAAGAGTGTTTGACAGCAGCTCCTCCTAGCCAGGTCCTTTCCAGTTGTTCATCTGAATTTCTCATCATCCATATAATATTATGTAATACAGGGTGGAGAGGAATGTAATAATGTCAAAGTTCAGCCAGTCATTTTAGCTACTTTGTACATAGATTTTCTCACATTGTTGTGTGTATGGAGATAAGTGATAACCTATTTCTGCTATATGTAAATGCAAGTTGGCAAGGTAGAGAAATAGGGAGCTTTTTAATGTGTCTTATGGTCATGTACACAGCAACTAGCAAAGAGACAAATGTTTAAAATGTAGTTAGTTACTGATTAGTGGGCAGGACTTACCTACACAAACAGTGTGGGCTTGAGTAATGTGATTAGAAGAGATAAGGTTGCACCAGGGCTGAACAATTAATTAAAATCAAATCAAAATTGCAATTTGACACTCAATTAGGAAATTGCAAAGACTGTGATTATGACATATTCATGCACATGGATTGTTTCTTTATCTGAGAGACTGAACATTTTAGGCCCTAATCCCAGTGACGGTGCTAAAATATTAAATATCCACAGACTTTCTTGAGCAGGGGACCCTGTGGACACTGCAGGATTTCAGTCCTTCATAGTGTAGTGTGTTACCAATTGTTTTCTTGGTGACTATGGTCCCAGCTGCCTCTTTGACATCTTCCCCTGATATCCTTGGAAAGCTCTTTGTTCTTGGCCATGGTGAAGAGTTTAGAATCTGGATTGATTGATTGATTGATTGATTGATTGCTTCTGTGGACAGCTGAGAGGGCTCCCAATGTCAGCTCCTTACCTGTATAAAATACACCTGGGAGCAGAAATCTGGCTGATTGATAGGAGATCAAATGCATATTTCATTAATGAAAATGCAAATTCATTTAAACTGTGCAAACTTTTTTGAAATGCATTTTCCTGGATCTGTTTGTTATTGTTCTGTCTCACTGTTCAGATAGACCTACCATTGAAATTATAGACTGATAATTTCTTTGTTAGTGGGCACACTTGCAAAATCAGTTCAAATAATTTTTTCTCTGACTATACATAGAAATTTCTGTGGTTAACCCATGTTTTCTGCAGCTTAAGCCAAAGGCTTTTCTTCTGAATGTACAATAGATATATCCAGTTTATTTTCCAACTTAACCCAAATGTGACTGATGGGGTTGTGGTCTGGACTATGTGGACCCAGTCCATCATTTTCAAAGTTAAAGCAAATTCCTATCACAGGTAGTTCTGTCAATAGTTAGAAGAATGGTTGTCCTAATTGTCTAATAAGATAACTCCCAGATGGTACCCCGTGCCTCAACAGTATGTTGTGGTACTTTTTTATCCATGATGTCCATCCCACACCCTTTGCTTGTTGCCAAACTGTTCAAACTTGGACATTTTATACCAATCTTCTTTTGTCCATTTCTAGTGTTCTCTTGCAAATGTTAGGCATTTCACTGAAGACACTATTGCACCATTACTCATTGTGGTGTTGATCTCGTCACACAATCCTTGCAAAAATTTTGAGATGCTTCACTTGTTTGTCTGAAAGTTTTTTTTTCCACCTCACCCCTTTTGGTCTGGTGTATATTGGTGGCATCGTGGTGGTCTAAAGTGTGCTTTACAGTGCTTGGACTGCATCTCAAATTCTTGGCTGTTCAGCAGTAACTCCAGTCAGCATCAAAAAGGGCCTTTATTTGAACTTGCTGCTCACTCGTGAGCTCCTTCTTCACCTTAGCCATGTTGAAAGAGCAACATGTGCTTGTACAAGACTACTTCTAGAGGCCTTGATTTACCAATTGGTGGTGTGGCCCTGAGAGAACCTTGATGTTACCATCACTTAGCGAGCAGAATCCCACAGCTGTGTCCTAACACACAATTTAACCACGGTCACACCTGACAAACATTACAGAAGTAATTTGGCTCTTTCTGTGAAGGAACATGATGTGTGACATTGACAGTGAAACAGTTCTCGTTTTTTGTAAGGACAATGACTTAAATCTCCTTATTTAGTCATCATTATGCTCTATAGTTTGTAGAGCATAATGATGACTTTGTAATTATTTAATTTAATGTTTGTGTACTTGAGTATTTTACACCAAAGAAAAAAAAAGTATGAGTCTAAATATTATAAAAAAGAATAACATTAGGTTGAAAATTTGAGACAAATTAGGAAATACTGAAGCACTGAATCCTAAAATAAGACATTTCATGTGCCTACTTGCCATGGGAACCTTTAAATGTTGAATCCTTGACTCTTGAAACCAACTCACAATTACAAAAATATTTGTTAGAAATATTACAATCACCCAACTATTTAGCCCTAGTAGACACCTAAAAGTGCCAGTATCCGTCCCTTAAGAAAGATGTTCTGTTTGCTGAAGCAAAGAAAAAAAACTAATAACACCAACACTTTAGACAATGATTGCTGATTGTTAATGTCTACAAAGCAGGGGAAGGATATACAAGTGAAACTTTTAGAAGGCTTGAAAGGAAAACTAGTGACCCTGGAACAACTGCCAGGACACACAAGTGAATGATTGAGCCAAGTCTAGGAAGTGTCAGAGATGACAGTCACTAGAATTCTGCACATGAATGGATTACAAGGCTGTAGACCAAGAAAAACTCAACCTCAGCAGAAATGTCAGACTGAAGTATGCTATGGACAACCTGGAGAAAGATTATCTGATCATTTGATCAGATGAAGTCACAGAGAAGAAGAGTGTGCCAGGATTCCTCAGAAGACTTGTTGAAGCTATACAAAGCAAGGGATAATAATTTTGACCTTGTTGTTTTTAAGTATTTGTGAATTGTTAACATATCCATGGCACATGTATAAGTTAACAATCCCTTTGGTTTGTCTGCTGCTCTGATGTTGATGATTAAGAAAGATTTGTGTTTGTGTCTTACTATTGAACCCTGACAGCTTTGATGAGTCACTTGAAGAGCCGTTCTCCTTGCCCACCCCTCCGTTCAGCAGCCCTAAGTGAGTGGGCCTTTGCGGCCTGCAAGGTCCCGGCACTACAGTAGTTCTCAGCCACCCCAAAAAGTAACATGACAGCTTGCTTCCAGCTGATTGTATAAACACAAAGGATGCAGGTTTTTCACAGTTTAAATAATTACGGTCTTGATATTTCTGTTTCATAATCATTTAAAATTGCAGATAAAAACCCAGACATCATTTATCTTTGTGCTGTTTTCTATAAGGAATCATTTAAAAACTCAAATGAAATATTATTGACTCTTAGGATGAGAACTACTGTCTTTGTGGAGAGCCTTGCTTCCCCAACACTAACCTGAGCAATGGTATAATACTGTTCACAACGTTTCTTCGTTGCAACCTGTCGATGAAGATTCTCAGTCATCCAGGTCATTTTCATTCAAGAGGTTGAAGCGAGGCAACTGGACTTCTAGAGTTTTTACACTCTACTAGTATAGTTGCCTCGCTTCAACCTCTTGAATTAATGCCACCTCTTTGTAAACGGGGAGACACATGATCTCAAAGCCATGCATCCTCTTTTAGTGGACTGATATGCTTCTTTTAACACTGATCACTGGTGGAGGTTTGTGTGTATCTGGTTCTGTGCATCTGTGTGAGTGTTTCCTTCCTGATAAGAGTAGGGGGTTTCCAAGCTGAAGCATGACAGACACGCTCCTGCAGAATCCTGCAGAGATCATCTTAACTCACAGCATTCTGCATCCAGCACACTCCCTCTACATAATTTCTCCTTTCTCACTAATGCTCAGATTAATGCATTAACCAAGTTGCATCCAGCACAGCTTAACTGGACCTGAGTAACCCACATGACCTGATCTGGTTTTTCAGCATCTGTTCCACTCAGCATGTCTGTCTTACTGCCTCTTCCTAATTGACTCTGTGCCTTCTGGTGCAGGAACAAATCCCAGAAGAGCAAGTTTGACGAGGAACTGCACAATGAGATGACCACCACCATAGACGAGCTCAGCAACAAGTAGGTCCATCTTGCTGTGGTGTGGTGATGTGGTGTGGTGATGTTCCGGTTGATCGATGTTTAACAATTTCCTTGTTCCAGACTGAAAGTAATAATTGTGTATTACAAAATATACTGAATGAACATGACTTGATGCATCTTTATAAAGTATATAAATATACAAAGGTATATAAATATACAAAGGTATATAAATATGCCACAGGCCTTTTTCCCAGTGAACAAGCAGCAGTCTGAACCTATGTAATTAGGGGGTCAGATCATATTAGTGTGTGTAGTGTCTGGCCTGGGATTGATTCAGCGATAATTGCAGGTCCTAGTTTTCCACATTGGCAGCAGGGGAGGAAATTTTTTTCACATATGTGCCCTTTTCCTACATACCTAATTTTGTATGCAGGTGTATGTAAATCTCTAAACCCATGAAAATGGCATAAAATCAGTGTTTTTCCCAGGACTTGCGTGCCTACACGTAAGGAAAGTAAATACTAGATTAAGTCACGATTTCTCACAGTGCTGCTGAGCCCTTTTTTAAATAAAAATGTTTTTGAATATTCTAACTTATAAACATATTGCAAAAGTTTAAAGGGCTTAATAAAGGTCTGGGTACTGTTGGCTCTGTTCTAAATCATATATACAGTCCTGTTTACCCTTCTGGATGATCGGCAACCTTCAGGCAGCTAACACTTATTTACTGACTTAATGCCATCACAAGTTCAACAGACTGCAGTTATCAGACTTTCTTATCAAGATATAACCACTGTGTCATGTTACTGCATCAGGTGTGTGCCAACAGGGAGCAGGTTCCATTCTGTTCTTTGTGTATTGTTTTGATTTACTCTTTACAATATTCCCAGAACTTATCAGAATACAGTATGAAGAAGCATTTTTCTATTTATTCTGTTGTTATTCCTCCTTCCTTCCTTCCTTCCTTCTTCCTTCCTTCCTTCCTTCCTTCCTTCCTTCCTTCCTTCCTTCCTCTCTCCAGGCAGTGGTCTAGGTCTGAAGAGAGCAGCCGTTTAGGTCTTTGGTTTCCCAAGAAAGATCTGGAAAAACAGGTTAGTTGGATGCACAGGAGTATATAATGCACTCATATTGCTACATTGTTGTACAAATCTGTTAAAACATGTGTTCTGAGTAAGAAATTCAGGTGTGCTTTCTGTTTCTTCTTCGAAGTACCGAGCCCTGGACTTACGGAAGTTCAAACACTATGTCGGCTGTGCCACCTTCATTTTTCTCTGTATTTTTGTGGTTCAGATGCTTGTCACAAAGAAGTGAGTATATTCAGATTTTCAATGAAGATGACATTTGCGCTGATTAAAAAAAGTGTAAAAAAAAACTGCATTTTGACATTTTCTCCCCGTCAGAGAAGCCAGAAAGCATTTGGGGATGTCGTTTGGAGTGTTGTTTTGCATCCTGCTGCTGGCACTGGCCATCTGTTTTGCAGGTCATTTGCAGGTCAGTGTGTTAAGTCTTACAGTCACATTCTACATCCTGTGTCAATGTGATCTGGTTTAAGTTTCTTTCCAGATCCCTATCATACTTCCATACAGCAACTGCATCATCAGCATCAATATTTCATTTGTCCAGAAACACATTTTAAAATATTATGTTATATAATATGTGAAATGTTTTGTTATGTAGCTGTGTGTGTGTGTGTGTAATATTGGCTTTGCCTAGCTCTGCAATTCATGTGTATGTCTGAAATGTGTTTTGCTCTAAAGCGCTATTCATTGAATTTAATTTCCTTGTGTATGAGAAGGGAAAATTAAATGTGAAATTCGTTTCTAGATTATTATGTTCCAGTTGCGTGAAGGCCACACAGGAAAATGGAATAATATAAGCCATCAGGAAGATTTTAATTATTTAATTTGTCATGTGCTTTTAGCGGTTTAAAAAACATTCTACCCATTATTTGAGCTGTATTAGCCAAAACGCAAAGCACAACTCAACATCTTTAATGTTAAATTTATGTAATAACAAACCTTTAAAAATAATATTTTATTTTTTAATGTATGGTTAAAATACCTCTGTTCTACTGTGCCCCAATTCAAATGCGTATTACAGCCTGTTAACAGAGGTTTGTAGGCATGTTATATAAAGGTGATTAGGTCAAAAGATGTTTGTCGTGTGCATACTGTGCCACAATTAGACTGTGAGAATGGAAACATGTCATCAGAGCTATCTTCAGCATTCAGTGAGCTGCAGCTTTCTACAGGTGCTCTACTGAATTGGAAGGTGACATCTGACATTCAGTGTGTTTTCTTAGGCAGATTCCTTCACTGGAAATAACTAGTTGTGAATCACTCAGACAAGCTGTCTGCAGATGACTGGCTGTAAAAAAAACAGTTAATGCTCTTTGTAAGTCTTTGGTTATATCTTATTTCTGGTGTTTTTACCTTGGTTTTTTTGTCCAAATCAGCGCCTGTTTCCAGAGAAGATGTCAAGGTGCCAGTGGCTGCCAGCACTGTCAGAGGCAGTTGTGAAACGGCCATGTTTGCGCCTCCCTTTGGCAACCATCACTACTACGGTCATCATTATTTTGGCAGTGTTCAATCTGGTAAGACTATCCACACGTGTTGAGTGCTCATAGAGAACCATTATATATACACTTGCTATTTCTAGCTGAGCTGCACTTCGTAGTTGCCATGCCAAGCATCAAAGCCTGCTGTCCTGAGGTAGCTGTCAGTGAAATTCTTTCAACTCCCTGCAGTGCTTCGTCAGTGAACCAAAAGAACTGGAACTGAAAGAAGATATGGCTAACCTTTTCTGTCTGCCTGTGAGTGATAGACTTCTATGTAATAACACCCATGAGCAATTTGATGTTCAGACGTAGTCTCAATTTTAACCCTTCTTATCAATGTCTGCTTTATTTTCTCTTTTTGTCCCTTAGTACTCGGTTTACTGCTGTATCCTATCACTCATTGCATGTGGAGTCTTCCTGCGAGTGAGCTTTGAGCTTAAAGTGCTCTTCCTCACTGTGGCCTCCACAGCATACTACATCATCATCCTCAGCACCAGGGTTGACCTCTTTCAGGCTTATGAAACATTCCTCAATGCTCAGATCAATGACAGTGCAAACTGCAGCGGGTGAGCATGAAGGATAAGGAATATTTCTTTCTTCATGAATGCATTATTGAAACAAGTTTTTTTGTTTTTCTTATAAGCCACCTTAAAACGGTAACAATAATCAGGCCTGGCGGTCAGTCTGTTTCCCATTGAAAGACCTTACAGAGTCTGTTTGAGCTGAGAGATCGTATATGAATTGTGTTGTCCTGGATAAGAAATGTTGTTGTTTGTTCTGCTGTAGAGATTCTGGATGTTTGCTGAAAAGCATCGGGCTGGTAAAACACCCTCAGATTATGAGCTGCATATACATCACACTTTTCCTGGTCACCATGCTCATCATCTCAAAACAGGTACTGACATTTTTTCATTCTTATCCCTCACTTCCTCTTGCAGTCAAGCTGAAATATTGAGTTCCTTTAACAGTTCTTTCATTGTCTGTGTTTCTGCCTCCTAGAATGAATCCTGTTTCCGCCAGGACTTCTTGCTAAAGTACAAAAATCACACAGAGCAGGATGAGATTGAGACGAGAGAGAATCTGAACCGCCTGCTGCTGGAGAATGTGTTACCGGCCCATGTGGCAGCACTGTTTCTCGGGGAGAATAAGAAGAACGAGGTGAGGTTTTTTTGTAGAGGAATCGGCTCAATTAAAGAACGGATTCCAAACCATTTGTAAACCTCATCAATACCTTTACAGTGTTGTTCTCATATCAGTGTCTATGTTGCTGTTTTAACAAAGAAAGCAACATTTAACATCAGGACACCAATCCAGTGTCTCCTTTTAATATAGTTTACCTAATGTTTTACTGTATGTAATATATATATAATTGTCACTACGTGCTGTATAACACTCCAGGAGATACAAGCAGTGGGGACTTTCCTGCCCCCGGAGTGAAACATGATGCTGTTCGTGTTCAGAGTGCAAACTGTTTTTCTTGTGGGGTCATCAGGTTATCGCTGACAATGACTGTATTATAATAGTACCCTATGCTTCAATTTAATTAGATGTGTTAAACGTACATGTAACAATGCAGAAATATTTTTTTAATCCCTTTCAGAACAAAAGAATGCTTCAGATTCTTGTTAAAACTTTATTTGTTTTTACCAACAGGACCTCTACTACAAGTCCTATGACTGTGTGTGTGTGATGTTCGCCTCAGTGCCAGATTTCAAAGAATTTTATACCGAGTGTGATATCAACAAAGAGGGCCTGGAATGCCTGAGACTGCTCAACGAGATCATTGCAGACTTTGATGAGGTGAGCAAGGTGGAAAGGGACTAAGATACAAATCGTTGATAATGTTGAATGGACGATAACATTTCCACATACACGTATCTTTGTTTATGTTTTCCTGTATCCCACAGCTGCTGTCCAAACCAAAGTTCAGCGGTGTGGAGAAGATCAAGACAATTGGCAGCACTTACATGGCTGCTGCAGGGCTTAGTGGGACGCCTGGTCAGGAGAACAATCAGGTGGGTTAGCAACTGCTTCAGAGCAGGGTCAGACCTGGATCACTTCAAGTTTAACCGTTTCAGTGCCACCACAACAACACTTGATGTGTAATTTGACAAAGAAGAAGAAGAAAAATAGCATGAGGTTGTGGATTAAAACAAGTCTGTGTTCTTTCAGGACAAAGAGCGTCAGCAGGCCCAGATAGGGATCATGGTGGAGTTTGCCATCGCTCTGATTGGCAAGTTGGATGGCATCAACAGACATTCCTTTAACAGCTTCCGGCTTCGTGTGGGTGAGTGTCTGGCAGCTTGAGCATAAACCTTTCACTGAATGAATATGGCAGTGCACTGAATGTATCTCTCTGTTAAGGCTGGCACAATAACCCGTCAGGTTTCCTTGGTTACCGTGTACATGATTGACGTAATGTGGTGCTGTTACAGCTGCATTCATTTAAATATTTAACTGTTACACTAGATAAAGTGAAACTACCTACCACCAGATACCTGTGCTGTAATGTTTTGTAGCAACGTACAGAATCTGCTTTATGGATTCTTGTAACACTGAGTTGCTATGGCAAACCTGAATACATGAAATAATGAAAGAGACAGAACCTCTGCATGAATATGAAAAACCCTCAAGCTCAGACAGATGATTCTTAGCAGACATCTCAGAGTTTTGTTTCAAACATTTACATTTTTTGGGAGATAAAAACATACAAAAGGGATAAACAGTAAAATGTCACACTGGTTGGTATAAATCATCTTTATCACGGTGCTGTCTTTAACACTTTGTCTAAACACATTAGACATGCCACTTTAAAACAAAACACAATGACTTCCACTCTGTGTGTATTAAATCTCTTTAAGTGCAGATACAGTAATGTCCAAGCCGCCTGTTTCAGTTCAGAAATGTTCTTTCGCTTGCTCCTTTGTCCTTGACAGAATTGACTGCATTGCACCATCATTGTACTCATGAATTGAAGTTTTTTATTAGACTTTCCATTCTGATACATCTAACCCTCTCTTCTCAGTCTCAGATCTGCAGGTGGATGAAACTGAATCTTAAATGATACATTTTTCTGCAAATCTGCTCATGAACATCACAAAACTTGAATTGCACCCTTGGTTGTTTGCAGGAATAAATCATGGCCCAGTGATAGCTGGAGTGATCGGGGCAAGAAAACCTCAGTATGACATATGGGGCAACACGGTCAATGTAGCCAGCAGAATGGAGAGCACTGGGGAGTTGGGGAAGATCCAGGTATGTTCAGCATTTCGTTGTTCTTCAGGGTCAAACTGTTACATGTAGTGACTTGTACAGCCTTTTTGCTTTATATAGTAAATTACAACACCATTACTGGATTTGCTTTGTTTTATTTATCCATCTCATCAGCAACGTAACAATCTGCTGTCCTTATACAGACATGAAAGTCTCACAGAATGAGCGTACATGTACTTTTTTTTCCACTGTAACTGAACTTTAATGTTCAAAGCACATTCAGTGATAGATCAAAAACAATTTGACTTTGTTTTGCTGCAAGTAAGGTCTCACAGTTGGCTCTGTAATTTGAGTTTTATGTTGAAACATTTGCCTTTTAAAATGGCACAGTATCTTAAATGCAGCTGTGTCTCGGGTGTTCTGCTTGCTTTCCAGGTAACAGAGGAAACGTGTGAAGTGCTACACAAGCTGGGGTACTCATGCGAGTGTCGAGGATTTATCAATGTGAAGGGAAAAGGGGAGCTGAAAACCTTCTTTGTGTGTACCGACATGAGCAAGCAGCAAGGTATGGGGCTGAGCTGAGGCCCAGCCATCACAACCACCAGACGGGGAGACAGACTCATGTGCACAAGGCAAGAGTTTACAGACTCCTCAGGGTTGACCTGACTGATAGAGCTGTGTTCCTTTGATGTTGCTGATGAAGAACTTAATGGAACTACTGTGTGGTGAAAGTTAACTTTCAACACTTCCGTTGGGTCAGATGATGACTGAGGAGATGGTCAGTATGTACAATCACCATCCTTTTTTATTCTATTCTGTCACACACATTTGCATCCAGTGATTGATCGCTTTTGTACTGCCAGTTGTTATATTTGAAGATTTGGATCATAATTTAAAATCAAGCTCGCTTTCCTGCTTGAGAAACAATGGACGCTGCTCTGTTACTGTGTAATGAGCAAGACAAATGTGAGGTAGTAAAACTGAGCAGTTGTCAGAAATGAGCTGTAGTAGTTTCACTGTCTGATCAAGCTGATGTCCTGTAGGTTACAGCTGTCCAGTTTGGCTATAGTAACAACCTGTTAATATTATGTATGTACTGTGTTTCAGGATGAAATGGATAAATCCATCCACTCTATGTAATCAGCTAAGTGTTTGTTCAGCTTAGGTAAGAATTCAATGTGTCATTTTCTGCCTGTCTTCATATATGCTGCAATGAGGGAAATATGCGACGCTGTCTTTGGTATCCACCAACCTGCCTGCTGTAAATGTTTCTGGCTCCAGCTCAGATGATCAGGATTGCTCTCTGTGCCTCTGAAACTTGAGTTGTCTTGTGGCCTTACCTGGTGGTTACATAATAATGTATTGGCCTTTATGGGAACAAATGTGACATTGACTTTTTGTACAGTTACCAGAATGTAATAAATGTTTTCTTAAGACCACACCGTGTGATGCATTGTTACAAAAGAGCCAAGGTTTTTATCAAAATGTTTATTGGTTGAAATGCATACGAATGTCACACAAAAAGCATCGTTTGTACAAAACTTAATTTATTAAACTGAACGAGCGTGGTTAGAATTTCATTAGACAGCGATACCAGCAACAGCCTCTGGACAACTGGACAGTGTCTCCATTGGTTCCGCCATCTCCTTCACTGAAAACATAAAGAAATATGTAGCTAAGAGCAAGCCTGGGCTAAATTGCAATATTATGTTTTTCTTAGTTTAAATAGGGTGAAGCTGTATTACACAGTAAAGTCTTTTACCTGTAGTGAGGTCTATAAAGGATTCAAGGGACTCTGGAGGTACAGCAATGCCCATGGCTTTCCTGATGCCGTAGATGCTGCTGACATCACATGGGGCCACCTGACCAGTCAGCTCAGCCAAGTTCCCCGTCACCTTCTCAGCTGTAAAGGTAGGAGAAAGAAGTGGGAGGCAGATTTATTTTTTTAGTAAAGGTGCTCTCGATTATGTTGGGTAAGATGTTTATTTTCTTCATAGCCGAGAGCTCTGTGCACTGCGAGTTTCCAAATTTAACAATTTCAACAAGCATTACATCCTTAACAAAACTAATGATTTCATCCATGGAGTTAATTCTTGAGCCAAGAGACAAACCACACCTGTGTAGCATGGACACGAGAGGTAAATGGAGTGCTGTTAGAGCTCTACAGCTGGAGGCAATGGCTTGATTGGAGGAACAAAGAAGCCCATGCACTGAGAGGCTCTTACCAAGCTCCAGCTCCTTGGCAGTCGGGGCCAGCAAGCAGATCATGTTTGGTGGCTGCTTGGCGCTCAGACGCTCATTCTGTGCTTCCTGCAAGTTGCGCAGTAGCTTTGTAGTCTCGTCCAATTTCTGCTGGAAGTGCAGGGCCTCTGTGGCAGATGAGGGGGTGGGTAAGCAGACAACACACAAACACGCAGTTAATACTTCCTCTGGGTTCCTCCGGTTACCTTGTAGTAGCCCCACTCGCACATATTGAACACAATACATCTATTCTCCCTGAGCCCTGATACAGCCCCTCAGTCAGCTCAATAAACAAGTGTTGAGAGCAAGAGAAAGAAACAGATGGGCTGTTGGAAAGATCTTAGAGGATACACAATAGGAGGGTTGGCCAGTGCTTTACAATAAGGAATGTGTGTTGATTTAATTTGCATAATTTGCAGCAGAAATGACAGTGTACAAGCAGGTGCAGAGTAGATCAGTGTCTTAGTTCAACATTGCTTACATGCTTGAAATACTACGTAACAATATAAAAAAGAATTCAAGATCTTTGTTCTCTTAGTACTTCTGTGATCTGAAGTCACCCAAAACCCATAATGTAAAACAAACATCTGAAGTCTTACCCCCAGAGAGCTCCTCACCCATCTGCACGCACGAAGCAGAGCGCAGGAACTCCAGCCTGCTGAATCCTTGGGGTTCAGCTACCTGAGAGAGCAAGAGTGGAAACATGTTGAGTCAGTTAAATGCATTCCACACTGGACAGATGACAGGTCAAAGAATCATCCCAGCTTTTTGAAACCTCCTTTGTCACACTGCTTCTTCACTCCAATAAAATCAAACCTAATCAAAAGCTACAGCATCTGAGCAGGAGATGAGTGTAAACTGGAAAACAGCCAAGAACAGCAAACAGGCAGCACAGAGGACTGCTGTGTGCCTGGTGGCGGGCCTGCTCTTTGGTGTCCTCCACTGCTCTGAGTAGTGATTCAGCTTCGCAGCCAGCGGGCAGTCAAAGAAAACATAGTTGTCTCCAAATTCTCCAACAGCAGGCCTTGAGCAAGTAGCACTGCTGTTTAGATGGGAAATGTTCTTTCCATGCGTGGATGGATCACAGCTAACTGCAGGCCCCTGCTATGTTGACACAGCTGGTTGATGCAGCAACCATCAGCAGAGGCCATCTATAACACAAATTAACTGAAATATCCACATATGGGGCACAAAACAAGAACATGTGATGTGCTTTACACTGAACAGCAGGAGCTCCTCTTTCAAATATCACATACAGCTCTGAAGAGGATCATTGACTGTGGTTTTGTGTTACATAGCACATGCTGGTGGTTGTCATTCTACACTTAATGTCTATTTCAACAGGGCTGTGTGCACAATGGAGAGAAGCCGTTTACCACTGAGGACAGAGGAGCTTTTTATCTGGGATTTGGCCTGAGATTAGCAGAAGCTCTCACCTCTGTGTCATCCTTGTCCTCCTGTGTATTTGCTGCTTCCTTCACCTGCAGGACATGTAAAAATGACAAAAACAAACATTTATTCAGTGAACTAATAATAAATCCTTCCTGTGCTGCAGTAATATGTGGCAGTAGGTGCTTACTGGGTCCTTCTCCTTTAAGGTTTTTGAATGCTCTCCGTTGGTCATTGCATCCAGAAGGTTGTCGGCTTGTTTGTACACATATTCATCTGTTTTGGCCAGGAACTCTGACAGGCTTTCAGACAAGCACACACACACACACACACGCAATTGGCACTACTGATTTTTTGGTGGTAGCAGTGTAAACATCTGAATAAGTAAGAATAATGAGAAGAAGTTGATATCAACATTGTTGACAATTCCTCCTACACAGACAGACGGAGACAAGCGAGTAAATTACAATAATTAGTCATTTTCATTTTTGCTTTTGCATAAAGAGAGGGAGTAATGCTGCAACGGCATACTGGAAGAAATTAGCAAGGGAAATAGTTTTTTCATACTGGCTTCTCTACCTCAACTACAACCACAGATGATTTAAGAAATAAACTTAACAATTATAAATGTAAACCCCCGAGGGTTTCACTTGGCTCTTCTCTTTGGGCTGTTGGCAGTCTGCTGTTTGACAACATATTTTACAACAATTTTAATGTCACCTGTCAGCCAAGGACCTCTCCCTAGCAGGCACAACAGCTATATCCATATTTAGCCAGTTAGCTGCTATAAGCTCAAGCAGAAATAATGTACAGTACACAGACACAGTACCTGTACCTTTTAAAGTTTTGTTTGACAAGTCTGTGCAATCTTCCAATCTAGCAACTTTTGCAGTGTCTTTGTTAGCATTATTAGGTAGCTCAGGATTCTTTATAAGCCTCACCTAGCTGCTTGGCTGCCCTGGTATAAATAAAGAGAATAAGAGCTGATAGGCTGCAGTTGGGATGACACCCTGCTCACATCTGATCTTCTCTAGACTAAACTTGCAGGAAGAAACCACATCTGGAAAGTAATCAGCTCGGAATGTCTCAAGTGACATTTTGCGTAAATGCTACAAAGCCCAGGAGTGTCTATGGTGCTGCTCTCCATACCCGTCTGAGCCCTGCAAGCTGGACTCCTCTCCAAAGAAAGAGTAGATGATGTCAGAGTCTTCCTTGCTGATGTTGGCAAAGCTGGAGTCATGGGTGGGGGCGTAGGAGGTGTATGGCCCATAGGTCATGTAAGAAACTGTGGAGAGCGTGTACCACACAAGACAATTGTCTACCATGGAAGTTTTTGAGATTACCAATGTGCAGAAAAAAGGTGGATCACTACAGTACCTGGGGTTATCCTGTTCCTCTTGTCCTCCCTGAAGCCCTGCAGGCTGTTCACACCATTCTGCAGCCTATTGGACATCATACCCAGTTTCACAGGACAGTAACCAGCATCTGCAGCAGGAGACCAAGTCTTAGTAATTTTCCAACTTAACCAATGAATTGACTGACTGTTCAGGGTTTTTAAATGGACCTACCACCGACTGCTGGATCTGCTGGGTTGAGGACAGCCAGAGTGGTGGAGCCATCTGACTTCTGCCTTCCAAACTCCAACTATACAGCAAATGTCATATATCATCATTTCACTGGCAGGAAATGGTGTGATTAAACAATCTATCTGATCTATTATTAAGAGCAAAAAAAACCCTAAAATGATTAAACAAGCTTTCATTCCCTGCTTTTCTTTGAAGATACTAGTCTAATAGTAAATATGTTAATTAGAAGTAATTCTAAGTCCAGTTCTGCATCCTTACATCACATTGCAGCACTCTGTTGGACAGCTTTCCTCCAGACTCCTCAATGACTTTACGGATTTCCTCAAGCTCTTTCTCTGCCTTTGCCGCTTCGTCCTTGGAGTCCTTATCCTGTCTGCAAAGGAAATGCAATTTGAAAGATGGCAGATGAGACACTTTGACCATGAATGAAGAGTTTTTTTTCCTTTGTGACGACAACAAAGAGCATGCACACAGCAGCAAAATACTGCAGGGAGGAAATCAGCAAGAGCTTTTCTGTTCATTAAACACCTCCAATCTACTTTTATTCCTCAAACTACCTGTAAGGTTTCACTGACGTCAATAAACACCAAGATTTTTAAAGGGGTAAGAAAGTAGTTGAATGAAAACCTGGATGGTGTCATGCTTTCTAAACTGATTCTCTGAAAGAGAATTCAAAAACATCATCATTTCGTGCGTCACTTTCTGTTACATCACTGAGTGAATACACCGATGTAAACGATGCACAGCCACAAGAGAAAACAAGACCCAGCATGTTGCCAGGCATTCCTCACATTCTCCGCCTTCAGCTGTGCAATGGAAAAACCTATTCACCAATACTGTGGAAAACTGTTCTGCTTCTTTGATCTAACTGTGGCACACTAGTGGGCTTAAACATTAAATACATATTCAAGAGTATCATCCCATTTCTTCTTAGCCTGGAATATTTAAGCTTAAGAGCAGCTACAAGTGCTTAAGAAAATGTGTCTTGATTAAAGTCAGAATAATAAAGAACCTGGGAGTGCCTGGTGTCTGGGAGCGCTCGCTGGCGTCTGCGATTCTCTGTCCCTCTTTTTTCTGGTCCTGGCTGGTGCCCCCTTGCTCCTCAGACTTTAGGGGCTGTTTGACAGAAGGATCCAGGCCAGACATGAAATCTATGCTTTGCTTCAGGCTCTCCAGCCTTTCCTATTGCAAAAAAACAAACATTTTTTTCACTTAAACTGAATAAGCTGCTTCTTGTAATCATTATGAGGTCATTTTTGGTTGTGTGCTGCCCCCATCTGTTGCATTACTGCAAAGACAGGGTCACTTAGTGGCATTGTAGAGACAACAACAAATACACTGAGCATCTTTTCTATATCTGTGTGTGAAGGAAAAGGACTGTTGCAAAAATGATGAAGGAATCCAGTGAGAGTAGGAAACTCACTGTACAACGCAGTAATACAGTATTACAACAACATTTGGTTTGGTCACTTTAACTTTGACACTTGTGATATATGGTCAGATGCAAATTAATAATTTGTAAGAAAAAGAAAAGAAAAAAAAACATTTGTAAGAAAACTTTGCAATTATAAAATTATGTTTTCAACACAGCAGCCTCAGAATGACTGCTGTTATAATTCTGTAACATAATATACAGAATTTATGGGTTATAATTAAATCCTCAAATGATGAAACGTGTCATGTAAACACAGTGCATTTGGCCTAGAAGGGCAGTAAAATGAGTCTTCAGCTTTATACCTGGCTCAGAATCTTCATTCCAGAGTGTAACAGTTTCCGAGCTGCTTTGTGGTAGATGGTCTCAGGCTTGTTGTAAATCATGGCGTTTTCACACATAATCCTAAAATCCACCTGCAACACCAACAACACATCTCAAGTCAATATGACAACTACAACAGCTTTTGTGAATCTAAGTACATCGAAGAATGTATAAATCTGGAATATGACAAAAGCTGCTTTCTTTAAACATATTTAAATATATTAAACTACTTCTCTCCTATACATCTGTACTCTGAATATAATGATTTCACATCTAGCAGATATTACTGTACCTTGAGTTCATCCAATGACTGGTAGCAGTCTTTCTTTACTCTGCCCTTCATGGTACTGAAGTCCATAGGACGCTTGATAATAGAAGAGTATCCAGGGGCAATGAGGTCTGTTACCGGAAAGGAGAAGAATGCACTGGGGTCTTTCCTACAGAGGAAACACACAGAGATGTTCTTTGCAACACTAATAATGCTGCAAGTAACACTACAGAATCAAACTGGGGGGATCAAGAACACACCTTTGGAGCTGCCTGATGAGTTGGTTCAGGGCTTCCTGTAGAGGAGTCTGTTCTTTTTCTGCATTAAAAAATAAAAACAAACAGCATTAGAATTTTTTAGTTGTTGGCAAAAACTAAAAAATATTTTAAAACAACCTTCTAGTTTATCCAGCTCTGAGCGAATAGGGGTTCTGCTCTGTTCTCGGTCATCATCTCCATCTGCATCCTGTCCTTTCTTCTTCTTTGACATCTTAAGTTAAAACAAGACAAACTTTAAATCAACCATGTGGTCAATTAGCAGAGACCAAGTAAACCTTAGTGTGTTTTTTACCTTTTTCTTTCCTGTGTCATCCTCTGGTGAACCAAAGCCCCTCTCTTTGTCCTTCTTCTTTTTCTTCTTCTTGTCTTTGGGTTTGTCATGATCCGCCGGCTGGTCGTCATAAAAAGTGTCCAGACTCGAGCTTCCTGTAGTCACCTCGTTTCCGGACACCTTTAACACCAGCTTCAGCGGCCTCTCTCCGTAATCTGCAGGTACCGAATCAATCAGTTCGCCTTATCGAAGTAACTGTATTCAGCTGGGATGATAACTGATATATTGTGACAGCTCAGTGATGCTACAAGCAAGCAGCTATAATGCTGTTGGTTGCAGTACAAACGAAGATTGTATTAAATCTTAACGCGTTGTGTGGAACTAATCAAAAGATGTGCTAAATGCACTCATGAACAAGCCCCGTGGTAACTTTAAAGTTAGCCAGTCGCTTAAATAATGAGCTAAGTTAGCATCCTAGTACGATACTCATGCTAATACGGCTATCAGACCCTAAACTAGGCTTCCCAGCTTATATATTTACACACAAATAAAAAACGAGTTAGATTGCTGTTTTTTGTGAAATTAAATACCTTCATATCCGTGTTTTTCGGACTTGTGCTTTTTATGCTTCTTGCCCATTGTTTGTATTTTGATCAGGCACCGGCCGGTTGTGCTTTTAGATATTCGTAATGGCGGAAGCAGTACAAAGGAGGTGAGCACACAGGCCTACAGCGCCACCTCTCGGAGAGGCGGTAAAACACTCGATAAAACAGCCAACCTTTCAGCCAGGAGGAGGCAGAATAAGCTTTAAAATAAAACGGCACAACCTTTGCAGAACAGTTATTACGCGATGGATTTCTGAACACAAATTTGTCTGTAAGGTCTGTAAGGAGGCGAGTTTTATTTTAAAAATATTTGTATGTATTTTATATTATTATTACAGCACCGCTTTCTAGATACAGCATGGAGGCTTAATAATTATGGAGGTAAATAGGAAAACAAAAGATCTCTGCTCCACTGAGGGACAACAGTGTAAACTTATTCTGCACACTGTACCACAAAATACAGCATCTTTCTTAGACAAAACACAATGGAGAACGCATACACATATTAACACATGCAACAATTTGGAAGCCCATGTTGTGTAAAGTTGTGTAAGATCACTGTATGTGCCTCTCAAATACTGTTGTATTTGCATGGTTACTCTTTCAGTTTAGATAGTTGTAGTGCTAGACTGTCATAAAGGCCTTGCATCTTTAATTCACAAACAAATCAACTATATCCTGTTTAAATAAACCAGACCAAGCTCCAGAGGGAGACAGATGTCACTTTATTTGGATTTGGGCTTCGCTGGGCTCTGTACAGTCTGGAGCTTTTCTGCCTTGCAGAGCTGTTATGCTCTGTTAAATCGGCACATATTGTACTGGGCTGATGAATGACAGATGTTTTATTCATGGAGGAAAGATAGTGTACATTCTTTGAAGCACATTCCAGGTTTTATGAAGAGGGCAAAGGATGGGGGGAAGAAGGTTTGAAAGGAATGAAGATTGACTGAATCCACCATTTCAGCCATTCCTGCCTTCAGATGAAAAGGTGATTCTGACACCCTGTTGATGTTTGAGTCTCCTATCTAAGCAAACCCATCCTTAACAAATTACGCCCTGATCTGTGGCATGAAATACCAGGACTCTTGTGCATTCTTTACATACACTCGGGTTGCTATCTGATACTCTGATTGAGAATGTTACAATAACAAGGCCAACATTTTTTATGTGTGGAACTCTGTGGAGATATTGTTCCTTCAGAATGTGCAGGTTACGCAGAGAGGAGGTAGAAAATATAGTTCTACCTCCTCATTTGCAAACATTTGCTAATTGCTTAATGCAACAAATGTATAATGAGATTTTCTTGTCCATATTTTAAACTTTTAAACACATTAAAAACATAATCAAACTTAATTTAAATGTATTTTATTGACAAGACAGTGGTGTAATGAGTACACTGGTCAGTAGTAGCAGGCAGTGTCTCATGCAGAATGCGGCGGTGCCAGACTCCCGTCTGCACCTCCAGAGAGGCCGTGGGATCCATCTGCTTCAGTCCAGCTGCGGAGCTGCACACGCGTTAGAAGTCCACGGATTAAAAGGAGATCAGTTACACCAAACAGGGCTAACAAATGGCAGATGTTGTGAAATTCATTATCCTCTGTCACAACAGAGGGGCTAAAGGGACCCAGAGACACATGAAAAAGACCATCCCAACAGAACCATGGGAAACCGCTGCCCGCTCTGCAGATGGGATAGAACTGGGATGTTTTGGTCTATGCACATATACACAACAAAAATACAAACAGGCACACAAAGGCAGGCTTTGAACAGTTTATCTGTCCTGCACATGGTTTGACTGAACCCGCCTTGGAGATAAAATGCTCTATGTCAGACTGAGACCATTTTTAAGGTGTTGAAAAAATCCCGATTGAACTGTTACTAAACCTTATTTTCCTTCTTTACGTTTCACTTTAAGCTCATTAAAACTGAACCCTGCTTTGTTGTATTTTAACACTTGGCTTTCAGTGTGTTTTGATATTTGCACTGTTTCTCTCTTCTAAAGTAACCGCATCAAAAACTTCAAGCCTGTGACAAATGGAAATTAATAACGTCTGTCCTTATGGATAGATATGAAAACACAGCATGAAGTTTGGTCATAGAAAGCTATTCTATTCAGTAGAAGTTGTCAGAGCACTGCTCAGAAATGACAGATGAAATGTTTGGGGTCATTACAACTGTCAACGCACAACGGGTTTGAAGATGTAACCAGCCATCACGAGTAAGTCAGACAGAAACATCAAAGAGGAGAAGCCAATCATTCTGCCTCAGTGTTTTTCTCCAGCCTGCCAGTCTGTCATGGCAACATCTTTGAGCATCAATCACTCATCCTCGTCAAAGCGTTATGTGCGTGGTGACTCTATTTTTATCTGCAACCAAAACACTTCATGTGTATGGGTTTGATTCTCAATTTTTGTTGCTCGCCATTGTCATGGTGTTCCAGTCCTGTCAATCTCTGACATCCCACCCAGGTCTGAGGATGAAGGTCTGGGAAGATGTTATTGCTGTAAGAACCACTTAATTAAGCCCCATTCACACTGGGAAAAACACCAGCTAATATCTGGTTGTTGCCATCAGTGGATAAATCCCCTGTCAGGTCAAATGAGCCAAATGCAAACATGACACTTGCTAATTAGATTTTTCCAGTGCTCCTATTTGTCTCTTTCTAAGCAGTGTTCGTGTATTGTTTTGTCAGCAGCTAAAGTAGAAGATATGTAGAAATGATAATGAAACATAGTTCCTGGTCTCCATTTTGGAATCAAGCCCAGTGCATCCTGGGTGTCGAAAATTTTGCAATATCTTTGGCATAGGGGAGTACCACGACCCTGTTCATCTGTTTGTTTCATGTAGCACTGATCTTAAAACTACTTTCACTGTTATTCTCTATAGACATCCTACTTTTATGTACACTGTTCAGTAGAAGGCAAACAGCTGTCACTGGCCTGCATGCTGCTCTGTTTACTCTCCCTGTTCCTGTGTGTTTTTGGCGTTTGTAACGCAAACTTTTGCATGAAATGTAGAAAGTACTGTTTGGTCCAACAATACCTGATGCAGCCTCTTCTAGACAAACATAAGAGTAAAGTGACAGGAAATATAGTAATGTAATAAAGGTTCCCAGTCACACTGATAAACAGGCCCGCAGATCACTGGGCCAGCAGGATGCAGCTATTCGAAGTTACTGAATGTGTTCTTATTAACATCTGCCATCCTTAATGTTTAGCCAGTGTTCTCTGATCCACTCACTCTAATGTATATTTCATGGAGCTTTCCTAATGTTTTTGTAGTTTAATGTCACCCTCTGCTTTCTTTAAGGTCCTTAATGTATTATTCTGCTTTTGAAAACTCCATTATAATGGGAGTTTTTTTTAAGAGAGGCTGGTCTGATGTGTGACTCTACAGGGGATGCTTGTTGGAAGCTGTGTGTGTGTTTACGGGGCACACACATCAAAATGCTTACATGCATCATAAATGTGTGAGTGTGAGCATGTGTGACAGGACAAGCAAGGTGGGTGGAGGAGGAGGGTGGGGATGATGGTGGTGGGGGGGGACCCCGCTGATTTCTGTCGATCTGAGACTTTTTTCTCCCCAAGCCTCTGAAGACAGTGGGCCTAGGGTGGGAAAAATACACAGGGGAAACGTGTTCAAAGCCTGCGAGCTTGGTGACGATCCCCCGTCAGATCCTTTGCTGTTTGAAAAGTTCATATAAACTGAAAGACAGCCGCTGGGAAATGGTCTTTGCAAACTCAATGAGAGTTTATCATCCCAACACAGAGAGAGGCACCGTTTGAGGTGGAAACGCGCTGCCTGTAATCTCATTCTCCTTCAGAAGTTTATCAGGGACCCCTCCCTCCTCAAAAAACATGTAAACCTGAGTCCTTATAAACAAGGTGTCTCAGAACAGGAGCTGTCATCCATCTTAGCTTGCGGGCCCGTTAATAACAAAGCAGCACCTGTTCGTAACCTGCTGACACTTCAACTAATTGCAAAGTGTCCCCTGGCAAAAAAGGACAATACAGTATGTATTTATGTTCTTAACTGTCTATCAACCTAATTAAGTCCCAAGTGAGCTGTTTGTGCATGTCAGCAATGATTCAGTCATAATTTAAGTGAGAAAACAAAAGAGTAAAAAAACATGATGAAGGCAATCAAATCCAATAAATCCAGCCTTTTTTCCACATAATTGTAATCCTGAAAAATCAAGCATAAAACATAAACCTTTATTCTGCCATGTTAATCCAAGTAACCAGAGCACTGAAACTGGATTATCATATCAGCATATAAAATACTAGGAACATCTGGCTCCTCTGTTCAATGAAGAAGAACGCTTTCTTCATCTCTAAACTCATCTTCATTCAACCTCCATGGACTGTTTCTGAAATCATGACTGTTGAAACTGCAGGATATAACGTGTGTGTATGCCATGTTGTTTTAAATTAGGACCAATCAGGTGTACCAACAGTAGGAGAGAACAGTGGTGTATGATCACGCGCATTCCAAATCACTGATGTAGTAGCAACTGTCTTGTAAAAGAAACCTTACTTGAGTTGCAGCTGTCTTTTCTTGCATTATATTTCAGGCTGCAACAGACAAACTTCCCCTAAACTCATGAACAATCAAATCCTTCCCACTGCTTAGGCACAAAAAGAGCCACATGATAGTGATTTCCAGGGCCTTGGAAAAGTGGGAGGAAACCACAGATCACTGTGAGGGGATGACGGTAATTGTCTCATTTAGAGGCTGGTGTCCACAGGTAAGAGTAATTACGGAGGACCGTTATTCTCTCCTGTCTATGGGTGTGTGTGTGTGTTTGTATGCTGCGGAGGCCAGTCTTTCAGGCGAGTCCCAGCAGCAGATTACAAAGGTGTGGCTACCGCACGACATCCTAATGTGACACATAAAAGACAAAAGTGTGGATCAACAGAGGGTGTCTCAGCCCCATTCCGCTACTTTGCCGTCAATCTGACAGATGGCATGGGCCTGTCTGAGGCCCTGGCAATGAGGAGTGCAGCGGCTTCAAAGGCCCTCTGTAATCTGCAGAAACATCACAGGCTGGGAGAAAGTGACTGTCTCCCAGACACCCGCCCTACTAAGAGGGCGAGCGAGGCGCTAATGAAAGGCAGATAAAGGGATTGCAGGCATAGACAGCGCCTCATGAAAAAAGAGATAGAAAACATCAGGTAGGCTTGCCTTTTTTCTTTGCCTTTCTTTTTCTTTTAAAGAATCTACAGATAAATTGTCTCGTCAGTCCTTTTGTGTTCTCTGAAAAACAGCAACACACAGATAAAGAGCTATTTTCAAAGCTATCCTCCCCCATTGAGTATGACTCAATTCAGACTAAATGGTCAGTGCTGAGTATGGGGTAAAGTTAGTGATGATGGAGGAAGGATAGAGATTGTGCTTTTTTCCTATTGGAAATGTCACTGGTTGCTTGTGTCTTTGGCAGCTTTGATGTGACGGTCGGGCCTGGTGCTTGCTGTCAGCCACGGTGTTAATCAGAGGAACTTGGTTCTTTGTCACACCTTGCAGCATTCATTTATTGCCCAGGAAGGAGCCCCTGCCCTTCATTTGGACTAATCAATTCTCACTTTAAAGTGACATCTTGGCACACTAGAGGTTCATCTCTCCTTCTAGGCAGCAGCGATGCCTGACAGCAGTGATATCAAAAGCACAATATGTCCTTTTGCTTGCTGGGAAACTGTGTGTTGACATCAAGCTGTCCATCCCCCCCCTAACTATACAGAGCATTTATCTAAAGCTCACCTCAGCTTATTATATAAAGGTCAGACAATAATTGTCTTGTGTGGAGAAAACAATCTACAACAACAGTTGTGGATGAGATGAAGACATTCCAAATGTTCCACATTGTCTGAGGGGGACTATGAACTGCTAGAGGGTCTCTGGAGTCCTTCGCTTGTTTACCAAGCACAGCAAGCACAGAGTATGGACAGGTTCAGTGGAGCGAGTCTGGATCAGTGTGGACCACCGGGGCCAGGGGATTTGTTGGCTACTCTCAGGGTAACCAGGCCACCCTTCATTTCAACACACTTCCCTGTTGTTTCTGACAAGCTAGTGGACTGTGTAGGCCCGTCAAAGCTGGTAATGGCTCCTATTTTCAGTGAATACACACAGGACATGATAAGTGGGTAGAATCACATTGGTGAGAAGCTAAAATAAAGATGAAAAATTTTAGTGTTAAATTGTTTCATTCTGATTTTATTCTGGTTCCTCTGGGTAGCCTAGCTTTTCAGGTTAATCGGTGTAAATTTTCCATGAGTTAGTTAACCAACACAACTCTACCAGCTTGAACATCTGCAGATGAGAGATGTGTCCATAAAGCTCTGGTTTTGTGGTAGGGCTGTATAAAACGTCTGGGTGTCAGCCGCTGTTTTACTTTTAGCTCTGCCAGATTCCTCTCCTCCCTATGCCCTGCTGGGGATTCAGATTCATTCAAGAGTTGTGTAATTGGTTGGAGTTTAATTAAAAGCCAATTTGGGGAAAAAAGGCAAATTAAAGACACTTGTAAAACAGAAAATAAAATGCCTAACAAGCTGAGCGCCACTATTTACACAGCAATCCCTTTACAGTAAATATGTGCATACAGTTTTGTGGGTTCAGTGTGACAGTGTGAGTTGAAATATGACACAACAAACATTTTACAGCTATTAAATCTCAGAGTTTGGCAATAATACAAGCTCATACACATTTTAATGTAACAGTACTTTTCCAGTGTAAGGCTTATAGAAGTCGTTTGCGCATTATTTACAGATTAAACTCATGATTTATGAGCTTTATGATGTTATGGTGTTGCATAAATTTGATTTGTGGGAAACCAATGGGTACAAATCAGTTATAATAAATACAAGCAAGGAACAGCAGCCTGTCTCCCCACCAGTGCCACTCCTTGTCATCGCTGCTCCCATTTCACATTATGTAAGTTTAAATGCTGAGGGCCATTTTTTTCTGTTTAGCTGTAAATACTTCACAGATGAAAGAGTTTGGTTTTTCCTTTGGCTGAAAAAGGACAGATTTGGAATGATGCTAAAAAGCAAAACTGAGAGGATCTAACAAACTCTGTGATTGACGGGTTAATTTGTTTGGTATACAATTCAGTGAGTGTGGAGGTCTTGGCAATCTTCATGCAGTTTCTGACCAGAAATCTCTCAACTCTGTATAAAGTGGTGAAAATGTGGGAAAGAATCATCCAAGCATGAAAAATGTGCCACAGGGACGTACATCCAAAATGACAATATTGAGCTAAAATAGAACAAAACCACAATTCCCCTGATGTTTTTTCAGAACATATAATATGTGACTTGTCAAAAATCAGCTTGGCAGACGTTTAAGGTGGAATTATATGCCCCCTCGCCCATTAAATGAATTTAGAGGATCACAACTTTCAGCAAATGATAAAAACATGATTACCATCTGTGCATTTGAGAAGCTCTTTCTCTGCCAAGCCTTTTGATGAGGCTGCAGCCTTATGCAACAGCTTTAGCAGATGTTGTGGTATATTGAGCTGAAAAGCAGCTCTCAGACATTTTCAGTGCTGCTGAGAGATTGAATCCAAGATAGGGCTGGGTGGGATCAGCCAGAGTGACAACAGCAGTGTTCAGACCTCGTCACCTCGGTTGTTTGCTGCCTGAAAAAAGTCCTCACGTAGCTTCTGTAACCCCCACACCCATCCCTTCGAATAACACACACACGCATGTAAAGCATGAACACACAAGTTATCCAAATTTTCCTTCAACATGTTTTCTGCAGGGAAATGGTCACTGAAGTAACTGTGGATAATCACATTATGCCATGAAACTGTACTAATTCAATGAAATGTTCAGTAATGTGTGAATCATAGTACTGTGAAAGTGACATTTACACCCCGACAGACTCAGCAGGGATGCGATAAGTTGAACAAAGTCGAGAGAACTTGAAAACTTTTTCTCAAACGACGACACACTTTGCCTGGTGTAAAATAAGAAGAAGGCGTTGATTCTCCTTCAAAGCAGCCTCCTTTACGGAGAAGCTGGCATGACCTTGTTTCCTTGGGAGTAAAAGATACAGAGAGCTGGAGGGGCTGGGCGAGGAAGAGGAGGGGTGGAGGAAGGAGGGTGGTGGTGGTGGAGGGGGTTGGCATAGTGGAAGAGGTGGGGTAACTTCAAAACCCACATCAAAAGGAATAAATAATTGTTTCTGCTGGTTTTGTTGTTGTGATACGGATCGGCGAAGCAGCAAGTGGCGAGCAGGAAGCTTTGATTTGAGGCAGCCTTCCTGGAGAGGGCTCCTTCTGTCGGCAGCTGAGCAGAGAGAAGCGGGGCCCACTGATTAAAGTGCTGTTTGTTTTAATCTTCTCTTTTGCCCGGGAGAGGCCCACAGAGAGGGAGAGATCCTGCTGGGGGGGGGGGGGGGGGGGGTTGGGACGATGCTATCCTCTGGGGACCAGTTCCTTCTGCGTCCTAAAAAACCGGCAATGCTGCAGCATCCAGATGCAGGGTTAGGAGAGCAGTCCAGGGGATCAAAAGTGAAGAGTTTCAGGTCAAAGGTAAATGTTAGAATAGCAGGACGATATATATCAGCAGCTCACGATGTCTGTAGGTCTTCTCCTTGAGTATTGTTTCTACTACTGGGCACAAACCTGCAGCACAACACGCAGCATCCACACCATTAACAGCTTACAAAGCTGGCAAACCTGTTGGCAAATGCTTGCTTACATTCCCCATCAGCAGACACGCATCAACATTACAAGTTTATTTGAAGTTGTCTCGGGCAATCTGATGGCTGCAAAAGACTTTCCTTTGAGGTTTCCTTAGCTCCCAGAGGGAAAAATCAGGCTCTTTAGCTGCTGAGATCTCCACTGTGTTCCTCCAACATGTTTGTCTTACGTCTGCTTATAAAGTTAAAATGATCACCGCATGGACAGAAGTGCATAATACTGCACAGGAGCTCATAAAGATATCTGTTATATGTAAGTGTATGATAGGAGCCTCTAGTGACAGAGTCGATTAAAAGATGGCACATCTTAAAGGGTTATGACGACAAGGGTCAAAGGTCATATAGTGTAAGAAAGCAAATCAGCGGGGGGTTAGCACATTGAATGTGAGAGTGCAGGCGAGCGGAGGCCACGCAAACAGATGAGCCTGCTCTGCACACGGAACACACACAGTATTTGCACGCAGGCACTAATGTGAGTGTGTACATACAGCCTGAAGCCTCACGGACACTCCGATCACATGAAGCCAACACGATGAGAGATGACACATCAGAGGTAGAGCGCGTCAGTGCTCGGAGTGCGTGATAGCTGATGCTGCTGAAGAGGTTAATGTATAAAATAAGATCCCACCAGAGCAGACAGAATTTATTTGAATCATTCTTACAGTTACCTGCAACATATTACGCATGAAAATTACATTAATCTAAATTCCCTCTGCAAAGCTGAAATCAGAGCTCTCTCCTTGCATAAACTGAATATTTGCACTGTGATATAATCTGATTTGCATCAACGGATACAGTACATGCGACACCAAGCCTTTGATTTTGACTGAAATCCAGTATTGGCAAAAGTGTCATCAGAATTGCTGAAAGAATGAAATAAGACTTGCTGAAGCTCACATTGCTTCCAGCCTTTTATGCAGTTATTCAAACAAAGTAGTCCCATTGGATCTTATCGACACATGACGAAACAACGGAAGGCAGCTTTTTCCATCGTCGACAGTAAACAGCCGCTCCGTCCACAGGCCTGTCAGTGTTAGAGACAGAGCTCGTTAAGAGCTGACATCAAACGCTTAGGAGACTGATGATTTAAATATTGAATCGACTAGCGGCAGCACACAGACAGAGGAGAGCTGGTATGTGCTGACACTAAGACAGATGTATATTTTAGCAGCCGTTTCCCAGCTAAACTGCCTAATGGCCTTGGGGAAGAGGCAGATGAAAGTCAGACCTGCAGATCTGCTGGGACATCTCCGGGGTTTAGAGCAATGTAAGTGGCAAACACCCCCTGGTACCCTGCCTCCCACCCCCCTCCCTCAATGCTCGTCTGTCCCGGCCCCCTGTCCCCCATACATGCTGCTTCACTCTCAGTAGGATCAGAGGAGAGGTTCCCCAAAAGGAGGCCCCTCTTTTGGCCCCAGGCTGCAGGGACACTAACAAGCTCTAATGATCTCCAGCTAGGCCCTGTCTCTCTTCTCTTCCTCCGCTCACTCACAGCACAACCTGCAGAACAGACCTCTGAGGAGACAGACAGCCCGACTGAACCCACTGTTGTGCATGTGCCGTCTCTTGTCCAGCTATGTTCAGTTTAGGATCAAGATGAGACAGCCTCTGCTTTGACGTTTCTATATGGAACACTCACCCAAGATTGTGCAGTGATAAATGGCTATAGATGAGGGCAAATGAATGTTTGGAATGATAAAAACTCAGCGACCCCCTTTTCTTTCTGAGCTTATGGTTTGCAGACTTTTGTTGGCATGTCTGCTCTCCAAGGGGAGACCAGATGTGAGGCACTGGAGGGATTGAAAATAATTGCATACGTGTTTTGGTCTGTTTCTTATCTTGAAGGATCCAAGCATATTTATCTCAGACCATAGAAGAAGACAGAACATTTCTCTCCCACATCACTGTGACAAAACGGCCAGGAGCTGGAAGGGCAGGTTGTAACTGTATGAATCTTAAGACTCTTGGCCATTAACCAACCAATTCCAAGAAAAGTCCCCCCTGTTTTATTCTGTTAAAAAAGCAGTTGCTGGCAAAAGATGATGCATCTCAGTGTTGATTTTATTTTGATCCCATGACATTAAGTTGAGATATTTTCAGAGCAGCTATAATGAGGCTTAATGGCACATAATTTGTCAGTTATCTAAATCATCAACACTAAAAGTCAAGTTTTGGCTTCAGTCCCACAGAATCTAAAACAAATGGCTCTTCTTGACTTTCACCAGTTCCCACCATAAGAGGAACATTTAACAACAGTGAGGGGTAAAAACATGAAGACACCACCATCAAAACACTGTGTAAGCATCAGGAACATTTTTAACAATAGCTCTTTCGGTCTCTCAGAAAGATTACATGGCGCTATATACAGCCACATATGTTTAAATATCAAATGCACAGTTCCATGTTGGCTGGTGTGGGTGGGATATTTGTCTGGAGCGCCCCCTTTTACACAGAACAGCTTTGTGGTGTAGACATGAGATCAGACTGAAAATAAACTAGACACACACTGATAAACACTGATCATGACCACATAATACAACACTCTGGTTTTCTTTGATTTTGAGTGCAATTTGATTCAAATATAACATAACTGTATCAATCTGTTATTGAACTGGACTAATAAATCAGCACAACCAAAACCAACGCCATCACAAAGACCTCTCCTAACAAAAAGCGAGAGCATTCACTGTGTTTTACACATGCTGAAGGACCAAACATGAGAGCAGTCTCTAGGGTGGAATCGCTGCCATTGTGTCTGCAGTCAGTTGTGTTACAGTGATGATGCACTGTGCTTTGTTTAAAGCTGAAATTTGTCACATCATCGCACTCTGCAACAGCTTAAACTGCACTTAAAGGGTGAATTTGTCGTATCGTTCACATGTTTAGAATGATGAAACAAATAATGTCAGTTTAAATAAGAGTAATGGAAAACAAGTACTTACAATGGGCACTACTTTCAGTGCACAGTGTTTGCTACAAGTCAGACTGTCTTTTGTTGTGGAGCACACTCTCCTCCGGGAATAATGAGCATGAGGCGATCCGACAGCAAAGCTGTTTTTACTCTCTGAAGTTTGTGCCAGAAAGGCACATCCTCGTTAGACTGGTCTACAGCTACTGGGAACAGAAAGTTCCTAACTTTGGCTGTTTAGAGCCATTGTGTTTGCATCACTCTCTAACCCCTAAACCTTCAAGTGTATAATTGAGTGGTTACAGAATATTTTCATTAAGTCAGGAGCTGCTGTCCAGCCCTGGCAAGCGGCACGTCTCTGCTCTCAGCTTAAAGTGACTTCAAAGTTCTCTTGAAACTTAGCTGTGTTTTTATTTCTGTCAGTCCTGAAGCCCGTGTAATCAACGGGGAATTGACTTGAAGGTCTTAAAGGGTCCACTTTGAAATAGTTCAGTACCCTCTTACATCCCAGGATATGAGAGGTGTGGACATAAATTTCACATTGGACAGTGGATGAAATGAATATGAATTTTCAATATTTTGATCTAAGCATTGAGAGTGGATAAAAGGCACAGTCCAAAGCGCATCTGAAAAAAGGAGCTTACACTTTCTATAATACTGAACCTAAGTCAGCCTTTGATCTGTTAATCCTGTGCTCATAAGGTTGTGAGATAAGCAGGCATGACTAACGTCTCCTTCTAATAGTCAAGAAAGAGCAGAGCCCACATAATGAGCTCTTTTACCCCTTTTGAAGACAAATTGGACTGAAATTCCATGTTTAATGGATCTTCCTTTCAATAGAATTCTGTTTAAAGTCAGCAGAGATGGCCAGTCACGTTAACAGTCCTCTCAGTGCGGTTGCCTGGCCTTGTTTTTTTTTCTCAGCCTCCCAGATGTCTGTCTGAGCTGCTGTCTTTGTGGTATCATCCTTCTTACGTCTGTATTTAGCCAACTGTCACTTGCAGAGTTTAAGTAAATAGGCCAGTGGAACTCCAGTCCTGTGCAGCACAGACGCTGTCGCTCTTTCTTGTAATCTCATCCACAGATCTGCTGATGCCAGCTGTGGTCACCTATCTGTCCTCGGTCAACAATCCTTCTGCCCGCTCACTAAAGGGCTGATGCTCTGGGACTGAAGTCAAACCAAAATTACAGCCGCAAATGTAAAAATATTTTTGTAATATAGGATTTTTAAGCTGCCGTATCAAAACCAAACATGTGAATGATTTGAATATGACTGCGCTCTGTACAGCTCTGTGTGTCTGCAATGCTCATCACACATGAACCAGCATTTAAATAAATGAAAATGAGAGGGGTAGAAATAGAGCTAAAAGGAGACTGGACGCATGGAGACATGGTCAGACAGCCTGTCTAAAGTTCACAAAATTAATAATAATAAATAATAACAATGCATTGGTCTATATTATATAGCACTTTCCTGCTGGGCACTCAAAGCACTTTACATTGAAATGCATTATCCCCCACAGCTCCCCAGGGGGAGACCGACAGACACGTGGCTGCCAATGTGCGCCTACGACCTCTCCGACCACTGACGAGTCATTCATACCTTGCCGAGGGACACACAGCAACTACTAGGAAGGAGCAGGGTTCGAACCACCAACCTTCTGCTTATTGGACGACCCACACTGAGACACTGTAGCCCACAATTAACCTAATGCACTATGCCTAATAAATTATGCAAATATAACCTAGATACACACAGTACAAATTTCACTTTTTTTCATCCACTCTGTGTTCGGACATCCACTCAGGAAGTGTTTGCCACTTTAGAGCTTGTAATGTGTCATATGTTGTGTGTGAGCATCTTCGATATGATGAACTTGTTCGCGAGCAGTAGCTTATTTATACATCTAGAAGTTAAGGGGCAACATTAGCATTTCTTTGAAGTCATGGTTCTGGCCACCTGGTCAAGTCTCTTTCAGTTCTGTTGTTGGTCCTTATCAAACCTTCAGGGACCTGTCGAGCTCTTTAGCTGCGTCTTTGTGGTTTAGTGTCGCGCAGGTATGGATTTTGTCTGAAGTCACTTGTGAAGTGCACAGGAAAATATTACAATAAGATGGCACAGCAAGAACTACAACAGTAAAGCTGACCAAGTGCTTCATCACTACGAGCGTTTGTTACATTACAGACCAAAATGAGCCAAAAAATACCAACATACGATGCTAAATTAGTTCATTCAGACTACATATTTATGTAAGAGAATTGGCAGAATTTTGTTTTATGTACTCTGGTTAATGATATTTAAAATACAAATTGTAATACAAATGTAATTATGATCTTTGACCAATAGAAACACACAAATAAATGTTAAGACTGTTACCCTTTGCAGGGCTTCTAATGATTTTTAAAGGTTAGAGCCCTCTGTGCTCGGCTTTGCAACCACAGTCGGGTAATAGTTTATCTCTAGCTCTCCCACAGGCTGTGTTGAACCTTTAATTGGGTGCTGCTCGTTCCTGTAGCTCTCTCTCTCTCTCTCTGTATCTCTATTTCTCAAAGCAAAGTTATTTAAATCGCTCTAATACTTTCATCTCACATTCTCTTTGTCTGCATTGTTATGCAACCGCATGGACTCAGATGTAAAAAAACACTATGGGGGTACAAAGAGAGGAGTTTTTCTGATTTTATGCATTGCTTCTCTTCACATATCTCACATTCTCTCCAGACAAATTATAATCCAGATATGAAGTGGCGGGGGGGCGAGGAAGGTTCAACAAGGCCAGTTTGTTTAAAGACTGGTCTTCAAGATGAGACACAACACAGAGCCATATTCATTCATTACATTTGCGATTTTTACACTTCTGACGGACGCTCTATCGTGTGGCCGTTTTCATCTCTGTGTTTGATGATGGTTAAAGGAGAAGGCAGCCATTGTCCTCTGTGGCCCGCAGGCATGTTTTGAGCTACGCAGAGTGAGTCAATGGAGAGCCGGGGGCCGACTAAATGTCAGGCTCGCATGGCCACGCTCACATAGCTTAATGCAGGCCTGTGTCTGGCCCTTGTCCTTGTCCCCCTCCAACTTTGTGTGTCTTTATCCCTCTGTCTCCAGCTTCTCCCTCTGTCTCAGATGTACATGCCATCTGGTCTGGCTCCACATCTGTGGATATCCTGTCTACAAAGCCCGGACAGCAGCGCTCTTTGTGCAGCGGCTCTTTGCGTAAAGCAGCTCTCTGCACTCTTAGGCACCTGCCATGACTTAAATCAATTTACCCATGCAAAGGAGGGAAGTCCATTAATCGTGTCCATAGTTAAACATCGCATGTTGTAAAGCACTTGCTGGACTATCGTTTACAGCCTCAGGCAGAAATGCAGCTCTGCTTGTAGGCTTGGGAATGCCCAAGTGGATCTACAAGGGGAAGACCTGTCAACGGTCTGTGCACACACATTACACACACAAGGAAAGTGTAGAGAGGAAGACAAATAGTGTGTGTACAAATGTAAACACAGTGCAGACATGAATTAAAGTTATCAAATGAGCTTTCAAACATTTCAGAACATTTAGTTTCTACCTTCAGATGATGACAAAGTGCAAAGTCTAAGTACACTTCAATGTGTTTGGCTCTGGCAGGACTTTGTTCACAGATGTGTTCAATGTGTGAGCAGTCACAGCAAGTGCATGAGTACCAGGTATGGAAAAGCATACACGATGACTGCCTCCCTCTGGAAGAAGCATTACAAAGTTTGTTTGTGAAATGTGTCTTGGCCAATCAACAAAAACCTTTTGTCAGATACGATGACATCCACAAAAACAAACTGTGAGGTTTAAACTGAGCTTTAAACGAACGATTTTACATTTGTGTAATGCAAAAGCTTCTAACTCCATGGTAACAGTTACGCATGCTATGCACTGATACAGTTAATAAAAACGTAAAGCATATAAAAATAAGATCATGGTTGTGATTATTAGCCTCCATCTCGAAACAAATTATGCTGTGTTGCTCAAAACAACATATTTCCCATAAAAACCTTTTGCTTCCGGCCTCAGAGACGTTGCTTCTTGCCCTCCACTGATAACCTCCACATGTGTTTGTTTTTATTTCTGCCTAAGTGATGAAGATAAACATGTCAGCAGTCCCTTCCTCAGCAGCCTTTGACTATTTAGGTCTGTTTGCTCTGCAGTGCCCACGTCCTGTTTTCCTCCAGTAGTTCTCTGCAAACAAGTTCATTTAATTCATTATCTGCATTTTTATGATCATGTGGGAAGGTAGTTTGCAATAATTTATAAATAATGTACCGTACTACATGTACCATATTCACGTGGATGAAGAAATGTAGAGCGATGAGTAACCAAAGCAGTGAAGACAGGGATCAAACATTTATACTAGTCCAACAGACTTAAGCCAAAGCAACACAGGGAAAGATGAAAAGACCTTTATTATATTGCTGGTTCATAATAGAACAATAGCAGCTCTCAACACCAGGTTTCTGTGTTTTGGCCTTCATTAAACTGAGCAAGTACACGATCCCGACACAGGGAGGGAGCCTTTTCCAGATTGCAGTACACCAAAGTCAACGACCAAGTCTAATGTGAGTTCAATTTGTTCATTTATAATAACAATAAATCCTGGACAGATCATGCCCTCTACAGAGCAAGAACCTATGCAACCATGTGACTTGATGCAGTTTAGTAAAAAATAAAATAAAAAAATCATCACCTAAAAAATGTTAGTTTTTCCCTTTGCTACTTTTTGTGTCAAGTTGTGATCTGTAATCAGTAAAAAATCAGGAGCTGCTGGACATACAGCAAAACTAATTTGTCCTCTCAGCAAAATCGAAATGTAACTTGATGACTTTTATTATGGGCCTGAGATTGTTCCTAAAGTTCTGCTTGGATTGTGTTCCAGCAACATCAACGCAGTCACTGACGGTTACATAAAGACTAAAGCCCCAATAGAGCAGAACAGGAAAGCAAAGCAGACAGAGGAAGAGCCCAGGACCCCATCAAACACTGTAAACCTACTGGCCAGTCACCCTGAACAGAAAGCAGTGACTCAGAGCAGACATGTCGGTCCTGTCAAAACAAAAGACAAGAGTCGGGCCTACAGCAGCACGTCTGATGATAGGACTGTGCTGCAGATCATGTGTGCAACCGTGGAGGATGTTATCTTTCAGGGCAATTATTTTAGATCTTTTGAAGTTTTGAAAAGTCCAGAAGACCCGCATTATTTCAAAGTGTTCCTTTTAAGGAAGCAATCTGGGAAGGACGGCGCAATAACATATTAAAAAAAAACAAAAAAAAAAAATCAGGCTGCAGCATCATTAATGTCTCTAATGACACCACTTTGGTCTCAAGTCTCTTTTGGCTCTGAATCCACAGACGTAGCAGTTTACATCCTAACAGTGCAAACATGTCAGTATGATGGATCTCATTGGTTGAGACTTATATTTCAAAGAATTAAGGGAGTAAAGTGTATTAGTTGGCTGATCTGAAGCATCATCGTCCAGTCCCAGCCGCTCGTTGATCTGTTTTGCCTTTTTTGGTTGCCTTGTGTCTGCGCACAGAGATATAAGAGCAACACAAGTCCTCCTGAATTTGATCCAGGGTTCCTGTGTGAATGTGAATGTGTGAATGTGTGTGTTTTAAACACATCCTTTTTTGGCAAAAAAAATCAATCACCAGTTTTTGGTAGTTTCATTCTTCAGTTGTGGCTCCTCTCAGATTTGGGGGATCTCTTTTATTTTGTAGAGAAAATCCACATCAGACCAGAGACAACACTCTTGCTGGTTTGATCGACTGAAGTCCCTTTGGAGAGACAGAGTGGTAATACCATTGTGCTACAGAGCTGTCTTGGTAAAAGTGATTGCCCTGCTAATTAATGCTGTGCCATAGATATGCTGTGTGTATATATATAAATGGGCAGTTGAGCTGCAGGCAGCATGCAACCATTGTGGTGTTATCTTACCCTTGCGTCTCCATCAAACAGCCGAGCCGGGAGAGACTCTGATCACAGTATGCTGTGTACTCTCTGATAATACAGTTTGAGACCCTCTGCAAGCTCACACAGGCCTTTCATATGTGTTATTTATGTAATTATTATGCTCATGAATTGCGGATTGTCAACACTAGATTGAAGATGAAGCGTTGTGTCAATTAAAGTGATCCGCATTTGAAGTCCGCATCCTCCACCACTACAGAGAGAGCAGTTCTTCTGATGTGCAGGCATGAATACAAGCAAATGCATGTGATTAAATATTGTTTCCTATTATTGTTTACTTGGAGATTCCTCTGAAGTTAATTCAGAAAGTCTTTCACATTGAATCACTTTGAGCTGCACATCAGAGGGAGAACTTGAAATCAAATGCTTTTTGGTTTTTCGGCGTTCTCATGGAAAGTTATTTGAGAGATTTATTTCAAACAGTTACTCTTGTCAGGCAGATCTAACACTTTGGAATTTCAGAAATGTGTGATTCTCTCCAGAGCCATCATCAAACCAGATGAACTCAAACTTTCCACAACATGGCTTCAGTCAAACCCATGTTGGCTTCTCAGAATTCCTCTGCGGAGTGGACATGTGTGTTTTTGTTGTGCAGTGATGAAGGATCACAATACACCTCAGAACTGGAATTTGTTGTCCAATGTACAGTACAAATGGATCATCATACAATAGACATCATATCATATCTCAAGGTCACCCCCAAAGCTGGAGAAATACATGTTTCCATGTGCGTACAGGAGCATGGAGCCGTACACAGAAGAACAGCAGACAGGTTATGTGTGGGCTTACTTCAGAGCCTTCTGCCCCATGGTACCCGTTTGAGTTATGCCATGTAGCGGCTGATACCTGCTAGCTCTGACTTAATTCTTAAGGCTACCTGTCAATCTCATGTGCTGCGTGAACCTGTGCTGCCGCTGCTTCTATGGAGAAGGACAGAGCTATCAGTTCCAACAGCCTGACACATGTCACATGAGCACTCACCACACTCTCTGTTTTCCAATGTTTTTTACTTTGAAGGTTAGGTTTCTGTGCTGTTCATTCCATGGTTCTAAACCAATTGGAGCAGTTTTTGTCATAAAGGTTGGGCAATAAAACCTAAACCTGAACTTTGATCACAGGTCTTTGCATCAGCTAAAGTGTCCTTATACCTCTTCTGGGAAAGGTCTTATAAATAATTTGATCACATCACATTATATCTCAGATTGTCCTTGATGTAACAAATAACAGCACAATTCAATGAATTCTGTTTGGTGGACACAAGATACAACCATTTTGTTTTCAAAACTATATGTGCTGTAATATTTTTTGGCTTTTACATTTTTGTTTGCCTGTTTCAGCCTGACATTAGCTATTCCCCCTGCCTCTGACTGTGCATGTTGTGGTACACTTTATTGTATGTTGCAATATTCCTTTAACAATGTTCTCAGACTATAAAGGCAGCATTGGCACCTGGCTGAGATGTGATTATAATCCATGCCAAACCGCCTCCAGATGTAATCTCTCTGTTCTGATCAAAATCTGGTGGCAGCGTGCTGTGAGCATTTTACACCTGCACCAACGTTTCTTTCCTGATCCAGACACAGATCACATGTTAATCTTCATAATAATTACCTTGCTGTCCCTAATGAATTCACACTCTCAGGAGCTAGATTTATGCTGTGTTATGAGACGCTGTCCGTCCACTGACATCCTTTGTTTAGTGCTTCTCATCGCTTGTGACATGGTTGGGTGTGTAATATTTACAAAATTATCCACTCAGAAAGGTGAGAGATTAATAATCTGGTTCTATATCGTGGTGACTTAGAATGATGCTACAATGTGGAGAAAGTCTGTAACCCGTTGAACTGTTTAAACCTTTGTGTTCACATCCTTATTTTCCATCACATGTAGATTGGCAGCACACCCTAACTGCAACAAGTTACAGTCCCTCAGGGAACTTGATGACCATTTTCTTCGACTACACAAGCACTGAGGTCTTAGAAAACTCCACAATATAACACAATCCTGACAGATATGCATCGCAGCAAGCCAAGTAATTAAGAATGAACATTGTACATCATCTCTCTGTTTGCTTGCTTTTAAAAGGAGAAGGAAGAAAAGGCAGAGGGGGTGGGGGGTACTGAGGAACTTTGAGGTTTCAGAACACAAACTTTGCCAGGCATTCTTAAAACTTCGTTTGGCCAAGTCTGAATCAAAGCGGGCAGACAATCTTCCCTTTCATCTCTCTGAGGCTGTGAAGGAACGGACTGTGTCCTGCCATGGCTGTGAACTTGTACAGCTTAGCACTATAAGGGCCATGATGTTTTTTTTTCAGAGGGTCGTCCTTTGAGTGTATTTTTTTCTCCCTCTCTAACCTTTTGATCTAAATCTTCTTAACTTTAAATGAAGTGCTTCACCCTCTTGAAGATTCAGAGCTTTCATGTCACTGTTCGTCTTGAGATGTAAATCCTCTTGCAGACTTGATGACTTGACCATGTTGATCAAGTGCAGTTAGAACTTCAGAATGGACATTTAGCCCCCTGCCATTTTTTTATGTCAGTAAAAACATCACATTTTACAAAAATATAAAATAACTTTACGTCTGAGACAAAGACAGTGGCTTTTATTTAACCTTTGATTGTCTTTGATTATAACAGATCTACATTTTCTTTAAAATACTGTTAATGACTCCATGTTATTACATGCCTGGATTACTCTATTTGTTTCTGCAGTATCTATCTATCTATCTATCTATCTATCTATCTATCTATCTATCTATCTATCTATCTATCTATCTATCTATCTATCTATCTATCTATCTATCTATCTATCTATCTATCTATCTATCTATCTATCTATCTATCTATCTATCTATCTCTTTTGTATTTATGACAGAAACGTCATAGATAGAATTAAATCAGTGGGAGTACTGAAATGATGCCAGATGAAGTTTTTCTGTCTTTAGGCATCCTCATATAGAGTGCTATGCTGTGCAAAGATAAAGTTATATTTTATGTTCTGATATAATCACACCAAGCAGTGATCTTCTCCTTGTGTCACACTTCCCTTCACATTCGCCTCTGCATGTGCCTCAGTGCATTTGTCGGTGAGCGCCCACAGAGAGGCCCATGACAGCATTCTCCATGCAGGGTGCACTGGACAGTGAGGAACAGGCATTCCTGCACCCAGACCTGTCCTGACCAAACTGTGCCAGTGTTTGGCCGGGCAGCCAGAGGAATAAAAAGGATCCCTAGTGCTCTGTGCTTAGTGCCGCTAAACAGGCTTTTGTATGTGCTACACACAATGCTCCACCATTGGCACTTTGGACCGCGTGAGGGCTCTGCTGCCAAGGGAGCTCCTAGCTGTTGTTCTTTTCATCTAAGTTAAGCCACTTGGCCTGCAGCAGAATGGACATAGAGAAGAAAAGATGAGCAGAGAGGCTTGTGAGAGATGGCAGGATTCCTCCCAGGCTCTCTCTGGGACATGTTTCCCTTGCATTTTATCCCTGCACCCTTGGTCTGATCCACCATGAATTCTTTGGAACACTTTGGTACCGCTTAATTTACATGTATGCCAACAGGCTTTTAATGTATTTAAAACTTGGATGATGTTCAAAGGACGCTATAATTCCTCTGAAATAGGCCTTTTGAAGGCTTTATCTTGTTCTTTCTCTTCTAGCTAATCTTGGAGCCCCTCAGTATGCCAGAGCAATTTTTCTAATGCCAATTAAGCTTGACATTAGCATAAAACAGCTTTTAAAGTTTTTTTTTTCTTTTCGAATGAAAGACTGATGTTAAATGAACACTTATTTACACTCCAGTTGTCCGTTAGTGGAGATTCAACAGTGAGCAAAGTCGGTGAAATAAAGGACACTGCTCTTTGTTTCTGTTGTGATGTTATTAACAGATGGGGATACAAAGGGCAGGATTTTTAATAACAACTCAACACATTTCTTTGCAAATTAGCAGCCCCTGTGGTACGACATCACACATTCGGCTTTGTGTCCAAATGAAGGTTATGCTATTAATGCAGAACATGTTGGCAGACTCTTTCATTTCTGCCAAGAACTGTATAATTGCCACAGTGCTAGGAATCAATTAATTACCATTAGGGCTTTATTCCAGAGCACAGTCAAACACATAGCAAATGGGTTTTCATTAGCCACAAATGTGCAAATGTAACCCAGAGGAGAAACATAAATTCTTAGCAGATTTCTTGCATTTCTGAGAGGAAGTTAAAAGGCTTATTCTTTCGCCACATGGAGAGCTGGGACACATTCCACTCCCAGGAAAGAAAGGTCCCACACAGGGGATCACGCGATGGGGAAACTCAAGCTGTTGTCTTGCTGGGATCTTGTTTTGCAGTGCTAAGAACAGCGGGACCAAATTAATATGCAATATTACTTCTGTTACTTTGTGTGGATTATTTAAATGATGATAAACTGCTTTGTTACCCACATTCTTTGAAGTGAAATAGTTTATGTAGAGAAAAGACTACTCTGTGAAATGGACGGCAAATCCAAAGACAACAGCTCTGATGAGTAATGCAAAAGGTCACAGTCGCACACATTCTGGACAGATTCCCTTTTCCACACATTTTAATCTCTCAGGCTTCAAGAAAAAACACACAGACCCTGTGTTGAATGTCAGTCTGGGTTATGAAATGTATATGTTTGAGTGGCACCCAGGTTCAGCCTATATATTCTAGCAAACACTGCTGACTCTGTCCTTAACATGGCCAGTTCTCATCCTGCAGCTGTGGTTTCCACTGTACTAGAGATGTACTGTTCTAAAGCCCAGACATGTTTTTTTTACTCCCAGTCATTACCACACAATTATCTGCCTCTAAATTAAATTAAGTACTGCAATCAAGACTCAACTGTCAGTTATAAACCTTATGAGGTCGAACTACTGTATCTTGAATTATAAGCTGCACATGCTGCTCAGCACTCCCTTCATCTCCAAACATCTCACTCCTCACTGCACTGTATTTATAGATTCACAGGAAGCAACCCTGTTCTATTTTTTAAAGGTTAGTACAGCCTGTCATCATACACCTAACCTACATATTTTGGACGAGATTAAACAGGACAAAGACTACTGGACCATTTTGGACCATCACAATGGATCCCTACCCCCATGAATATGTAGAGATACAGCCACACAATACACAAATATGTTCCATTTCCAAGGACTGAAATATTGACTTCATGTTATATTTTCCTGCTGAGGACAGACTCTTTTAAAATGTTCTGGAAGAGACCTGTAATGTTAAGTTGAAACACCTACCTGGAACCTTTTTCTTAATTGAAATCAGCCCCAAAAGAGCGTGGAGTTCCTGTGGTGGAGACACATATGAATTGCTTGCCATCCTGCTGTCAAAAAAAAAACACCATGGCAAAAAAGTAACAAATTAATAAATCACATTCCTAATTAGAAGTGATCCATGGACACAGTGCTGTTTTCTTGAAGAGTGAAATGCTGATAGCTGGCTGTCCTGCTTGGAGGTCGACCAACATCAAAAACAAACAAATCTCAGCCTGTGGTGAAAGCCTGCCGGCTCTGATTCCATGTTGAAAACATCTACCTGCCAATTTTTTCAGCTGTTTCCCCATCCCTCTTCCTTGCAAGCCTGTTACTATCAGAAGACCGATCTAGACAAACTAAACTGTCTTTTAACTTCACCTCCAGTGGTTTGTGTGGCTGTGTTATCTGCTGCCAGGCTGACAGTTTGATCATGAAGTATTGATCATGCCAGCACTCCAAATCGTTTTGAAGACTTGATGTTTCGCACAGGGAGTTTATACAAAGACAATGATGTAAAGCCACTGCAATCTGTATATGTTAGACCAGCTGAGCAGTCTTAACACTAGGAGCTGGTGTGGGAACAATTTGGTTATGTTTATGTCATACTGCAAGGTCTACTGCCAAAGCAGCAGACATGTTTCTCCAGCGGGCCTTCGTAAGCTCTAACAGGCACTTCAGTGATATCAGTCAAGTGGGAAATGGTGACCTTTCCATCAACAGTAATGGATGAAAGTGTAAGTAAACTGCAGTGTGAAGCTGAAGTGTAAAGCTTCTTCTGGCTTCTGAGTAAACTCAGACAGAGTGCTGCTCACACGTTCCTGAAAAAAGTTGAGAGTAGAGAGTAGTGCTGACAGGGAACAGGTCTCTCAGCAAAGAGCCTTTGAGATTGCTTCTGAAGAGTCCGTGAACATGTCTCTCAACACCCTCTTGTGTTTCTGTCTCGTTATCTGATTCTTTAATCACGTTTCTGTTTCTCTGTGACGCCGCTGTGACAGTGCTTTGCCACTGTCACCTCACAGCTACTGCAGGGTACCGTTACGAATCCAAGTCGATTCACCGCCTCAGAACAGTAGCAGCCGGAATCACAGTAAGAGAGACTTGAAAAGGAGAGCCCACATAAAGCGGGCTGTCATTCTGTTTCAGCAGAAAACACAGCAATTCCACAGCAAACAAGGTAATTTGCAAACTTCATAAATTTCTTGAAAAGAAATAAAGACCCAAATCACACACACACACACACAGTGACACACAAACACACACAAATAGACAAAAAAATGGGAGTGCAACCCATTAGCAGCAAGTCACTCGCACTGAACGTCAGCATTAGAAAGTGCTTTCAACTCTGCTGGCTGTCAGCAACTCTGGCAGCTTCGAGGAGCTTTAGCCTCCACTCTGAATCTTAGCAAAGAGGCTGTGGTCGGCAGTGACAAAATCAGTTTGAACTCTTGCATGGAGGATCTGTTAAAAGGGGTTTCGGATCAAAGCAGCCTAAGTGGGTCAAAATTACCTTGACCATCTGAGAACAGTCACATTTTGAAGGGGGGCGGGGGTAATCTGCAATGTAGAGGGTAGATTAACATTTTGCTGAGAAGATTCCTCCAGAAGACGCCAGATCAAAGCGGAGTGAAGCTTTTATTTATTCTCTTCCGACGTTCCACCGACTTACTGTTAATTTGATAATTTGGCAGGTGCTTTACTTACACATGTTAGAAAGCAAAAATGTGTTTACCTTCTCTGAGTTCAGAGAAACGTCTAGAGGCCTCCTTTGCTTTGCTTTACATGTAAAATACACAAAGAATTCTTGGTCTGTTCTGGTTTTCAGCAATATAACTCAAATAAATTCAGCTTCCAGTATGTGATGCTGTAAACGAGTGAGAATGCAGCCTGCAGTTCATTTCAAAGAGATACCAATGAATAAACAGTACAGGGTGTTTTCTGACTGACCGGTTCATAAAAGGATTATTTACGCTCATATTTTGGCCTTGACAGTTACGGATGCTGACACTGGTCATTTATTCTACTTACTGTTAGTATCCATGTTGCTGATGTCCTGGCAGAAGGAAGCAAAGATATTACAGTAGTTCACAGCTTGTTCATAGCTGTAAATAAAGAGGGCTGGCAAGATGGCTGCCATAAGGCAGGTCTAAGAAAAGCCTCATAGAGTTGCATTTCTTTCTCTTTGGGGGCTTTTGATCTCATGATTAAAAACAGTTTTAAACCTGTTTTTATTTGTCTTTGTCTCACTTTACTTCTCCTAATGGACCAGAGCAGGCATCACTTCCCACAAATGTCTGAACTCTGTAGAAGAGATGCACCATCTCAGGCAAAACCTCATACAGTGAGTCCAAGCAAAAAAAAATGTTTGGTATTGAAGCAGTAATGAGCCATGGCAGTAACTCAATGGGAGCTCTGTATGAGCAAATGGACAAGAGTAGAGGAGCCACAACAGATTAAAATCAGACAAAAAGCAGTATTGACAAATCACCACAGCTCTTCCTGTGCTTGCAGCAGAGCAGGGAACAAATACCTGTTTGCTCTCCCCTCCTCCTGAGTACCTGTCCGCTGGATTTATGGCAGCTATATTGTAGACTTATTTTAAGTACATAAGAGACAGCATAAAAAATATTTGTTGATAACAGACAACATGTCATCTATAAATAAATTGAATCGACACAGGTAAAACCTTTTACTTTAGCAGAAGACTTACTGAAGTCATCTTTCATCTGTGTTCATTAGCAGATGTAATTTCTGTTTTAACCTAGGCCGTGCTAATTCCAGCCTGGCCTTTGGTACATGCGAGGCAGCCCTTTAAAGACGGCTTGCTTTTGAAGCCTGCTGGTCGAGCTGTTCAAAGCTGCAGCTGTTTTTGGTGGTGTTTGACAGCTTTAATTGATGTTTATTTTGGCATCGAGTTTCATTCCTTTCATGCAAATGTCCTGCATGCAGCGAAATGGGTCAGGGCAGCACTAGGTGGGCACAGTTTGTGTGTACTAGGATAAGAGCAAAGTGCTTAACGAATTTACATTTTAGATCACAGAATCTCAACAAGCAGAGCCCAACAAAAAGCAGCCACACTCACGCTTAAGGGGAAAAAAGACTTCACAAATCTGATTAGATAATGGATGGTGAAAACACTCTGCACCTTATTAATATGTCTTGAAATTCTAAGAAGCCTTTTATTCACTTTCCAGCACCAGATAACAGGGCAATACATTCTATAAAACCAGTGAGAAAATAAAGATAATACCCATCCCACTAACCTCTCTGTAAAGATGCTTAAGGATTGTTTTATTATAAAGTGTTTTTAAATGTTGGCTGTGTTCTCAGTGATGCTGCTGCCAGTCTTCCCACCTGTAGACCTGCAGAGATTTGGCAGACAGTCTGGCTCACTGCGTATAACCAACACCCCCCCGCACCACCACCCCCGCCCCCATCCACGATCCTTTTCCCTCTACCAGGACTGACATCACCATGGAAGCACGCAGGGGCCTCCTCATCTGCTCCCAATTACAGCCATGCAAAAACTCCTCCATGGAAAAGATTTCAAACTGTCATGAAAGCCGAGAGGTACAACCCGAGACCCAGAGAAAACAAACCAGTGACGAGGCACGCCACCAGTGGGTCCGGCAAGGTGTGGATGTGTATGTGTGTGATCAGCCAATAACACTTTGCCTCAAATTAAGGCATCAACAGGACTTAGAGGATATTATCAGAGGCAGGATGTGGAAGTGTAAGATGTTTGGACTCCACAAGCAAAGGCAGTAAGAGCGGCAGCTCAATAAGGATAGGACTATGATCGTGTTTATCTACCCAATCCCACTGAATTTGTGTGAAAACAGACCAGCTGACTTGTATTTGAACCCCAGGTTTTTTCCTGTGCCAAGTATAGGAGCCCAAAAAAATCCAGACAGGCCAAAAATGAAAGACAGTGAATGGACTTTTCATATTTGTTGCTGTTTTTGGTACCACGTCAACATCTTTTTATCCTCACAGATTTATCCTGAGCTGTTTCTCAATTTTACAAAAGCATTTTAGCTTTGATGGATGGAGGAGATTTGTACTTCGTACTGAGAAAACATGCCTAATCTTGGATTAAGCTGCACTACCATTTTTAGGTCAGAGGTCTACTAGGAGTCATCATGCATCAAAGTCAGATACAGTAGAGTAGAAACAACACAAATACCAGAGAAGCTTCTCTTTGAGTTGGCCCGGTCAGAGCTGTGTTGAGATGTGTCTGTTGAACTGGGACTAGGTTGTACAGCTATTTGTTGTTTGTATGTGTTTGTAGGCTGTATTTTTCAAGTTGGAAATTGGGTCATACGTAACAGTTTGAATTGTAAGTATTTAGGCAGTGGGTAATGTTTTAAAGAGAATATTGAAATGACTGATGTCTATGTACTGTAGCTATGTGCCCATCTGTGATTATGTAAAATCGTCCTGTCTCACGGTATGTGTTGTTGCCATGGTAGCCTAAAATTGGGGAGAGAGTTCTTGCAGATGGGAGTACCGGTAGGTTGCCTTGCATGTATCACGATCCAAGAATCTTCGTGCTAAAGATCACTGCAGAGGGTTCGCTGCTTTCACTGTCCATTGAAGAATCTACGGCAGTGTTTGAACAGTGTAAAGCAGAGCCAGTTAAAGTGTGAATGTTGATATGAGTCACTGAGTGGGCTGGCACAAGAAGTTTTAACAGGTGACGGTGAAGGTCACTGACACTGAGGATCTCGCAGTCAGAGGTTGTACTGTGACCCATATGCTCTCCAGATGTTTCCCAACATGCAAAGCAGACAGGTCTGACCTGGCACCATCTACGCATACAACACATCGGAAAAGTTTCAAAACACTCGGAGGGCGTGTACGTCTGCCAAAGTTTCACAATAAGTTTATTTTTAGAAGTAAAATAATGGCTGTTGCAGCATAGCAGATAGTGAACGCAGTGTTTATGAGCCATAATGATTTGTCACTTTCAAAACAGGAAGTTATGTAAATGAGAAGAATTATATTGTGAATTTAAATGCATTAAAAACAATATGTGATCATACAGTGTCTTCCTGAGTTGCAGGAAGACACTGAATTTTAGCCTGGGGGGCTGGGGGGGCTGTCCTCGCTTTTCTCCTTCCTACCTCAAATAAATACACTAACACTGAAAACTAGCTGCTGTGTATCTGTGAAAACAAAGAGACAAATAAAATGTATCATTATAAATTCATTTTAAATGACTATTCTAGTTTGTGCTCCGATCTGGAGTTTCACATCATGTCAATAGCCAGCAAAAGAAACAACCTCCAGCAGAATGACCCCCTCCTCCCCTTTACCCCCACCCCCACTCTAACCCCACCTTCAGAGTCAGTTGCTGGACCACCAGCCATCCTTTCTCTCTCTCTCTCTCTCTGGGAACAAGACTTCATTACGGAAAAGAATTGTCTTATTGTGAAGACCTTCCTGCCCCCTCTCTCTCGGGAGAGGGTGGAGCCTTGCTGGACACTGGGGCATCATGGGGTGACCCAGCTTCAGGGGTCAGTTCACTCTCTGTTTGGAAAGCATCTCACGTAACGCATCACTGGGTGGCTGCCCCCTTCTCAGCTCAGGGTCCTTTCATAGCACATCCAGTACCAGCAGAAGTAGCCTGCATTTATTCTTATTATTATTTACAATAACTTTTACAACATGAAAGTACAAACTCTGCACATGTTTTTTTCTGGTCATTTTCCAGAACAGGCATAATTTGACGACTAACAGCTGACCTTGGTCTTCACTGTGAGGGAAAGAGGACAGTTTCTGCACTGTCATGTCCAGCCAGCTTTACCAGCTGTGTATGGAGAATCAGTGGTTTTTACAAAGCAGGCAGAATAGACACAGAAATCCCTCTGAGCCAGACATCTGTGGCGTGGGTTAGGAAGCGTCAGGCTGGTTGGAGAGTCTTTTATCAGCTCCTGGAGGAAGCAGCAGTTTCCTCCTGTGGTGGACAGTGCAATCCACCATCCAAGACATATGCAGTGTAAGTCAGGGTTAGATCAGTACAAGTGAAATGATTTAATTAAAGAAAAAATGATGATTGTTGGGTGTGTCTACAGACAAAGCTCTATAAAGCTGATTCATAGCTGTCTGTAGACTCCAAACAGATCTCTGTGTGGGAGTGTAATCACAAGTAATCTTTGACAGAGAGCAAGACCACGAGCCGAACGTCCTATCACCACATTGTAGCTAATTTAGTTTTGTATGTGGCAATAACTGAAAGCTGTGAGGATAATTTAACCACCACTGCTGGTGGGAAAACTGAACAAAGTAACAAATCTAAGCATGATTATCACACAAAACACAACACATCCTCACAAAACTCATCACATTCGATCAGTAACACGCCCGGCAGACATGTTTACATTTACATTTACAGACCATTAAATTGTATTGGCCGACATCATCTGATCATGGGTCCTATAAAGTTGCAAAAGTCCAACTAAGGACACAGGGATAGTGGACAGCTGGATGTGGCATAAAAAAAACAACAACAACGGGTTGATTATTAAAAACAGTGTAAGGGATTTTACACTCTCATCATGCAGTCGAGATGAGTCCCCGCCCCTATGAACATGGAGAGATATCAACCTCATGTTATGTTTTTCTGGTGAGGACTGGCTGCACAAATCTGATGTCCAAAGTCAGCTCAGGCTCATTATCTTATCTTCCTCTTCAGATACTGTTGTTAAGCTTGGTGGCAGGGCACCAAGTTGGTGTGTATACCAGCTGTTTCTTTAGCACAACCTAGTTTCATATTATTTTGCATGAAACTGTCCATGAAGCGAACACTTTCTCATCACAATCTGTCATGAGACTGAATATATTAGGCTGGTTCTCAGACTAGTTTGCGTTGTGACAGAAATAGTGCTTTAAAATGAATCAGTATGCTTTATTATTTATTTGCTCATTGTACTGTACAGTGGTTAAAACACTTTATGGAGGCAGAAACCATGCCAGTAAAGAATTAGTCTAGCTTTTATTGCCTTTCTTCTGAAATGCCTGTGCTGCTTTCTCTCTAAGCATCTACAGGCACAGTTCTGCGGGGTTGGTTGTGAGCCAGCTCAGAAACGTTTTATTGTTGTGGAAAAATTATTTTCAGTACTTGCTTTACAATGCTGCTGGAGGCATGCCCATTGCTGCTGACAGCACTCTGCAGCTTGTTGTCTGGTTAAACGATATGCTTTACAAGATTTTTAAAGTAAACACATAAAAAGAATACAGACAAAACAATGTGCAGTCAATAAATATATGTCTGTGCACCCAATCTCTTCAGTAAAGCTGTTTTGTTTGTAGCAATGTGAGAGCTGCATGAATGTCAGGTTTCATTTTCACACCTAGCTTGTATGGCTAGTAGCCTGTGTGCTCTTTAGTACATCTAACTGCCTTGTCAGTTTATTGTTGATTGCATTGTTACATCATTTTGTTGTGGTTAGTTGTTCTGCCTGTCATTAACTGTCCCACAAGTGGACTTAATGAGTGCTGGTCCAGTGTTCTGTAGTGTCACTAATTATCTGCACCTAACCTGCAAAAGTCTGAGAAAAGTATTTGTGAGTAAGCGTGATGGACTGCATGAGGTAACAAGCCAAACTAAAAGTTAAAGAGGCTAGCAGCTTATGCTGCATTATGTGTGTGCATTGCATTTATTACCTTTGCTATCAATGTATAAACATTTGCGTCTTTTTTGTATTACTTATTTTTTATATCTATGTTCTTAGTTCTCACAGGTCTTCTGGTGTGGAATAAACCCTAGTTTTTAACCATAACCTCATGCTTCGTGATTGAACTGCTAGAGGGTGCTTGCAGTTTTGCAATAAATGTAGCTTTTGCAGTGGAGGACACTGACTCACCTTTGGAGCCACCCTCAAGTGAGAAATCCAGAGAGAAAATCCTGCTTTCCTAACAGAGATTCAGCTACTTGCAGCCTTTACATATAGAATAGAATAGAATATGCTTTTATTGTGCAACAAAATTTAAAGTGTTAACCAGTTCAAGATGCACAGTCATACATTCAACAATATAAAGTGGTTAGAGGATGTTTAGGTAAAAGGTCACATGACTCTGAAGTGCAATAAGAGTCTCATTGCCCCAAACCATAGGGGAAAGTGCCTCTAAATATTTGGGTTATTGGTCTGCCATTGTTTTCCTTTGAGGAGCTGTGTCTCCCTTCTCAAGCTGAATGCCCTGAAGATGATATAACACCGTGTGCAATTTGATCGTGGCCTCTACGATTGAACCTAAGCAGAGAGTGCAGTTTCAAAGCCTGTTGAAACTATTCAAACACCAGTGGCCCGTTAACGGCCCAGGATAATGAATTCCATGGCACTGCGGGCCTCTATGTGTGGGAGACTTAGAGCTTAGCTAAATAAACCTTGTCTGGCTGAGTGGCCCCACTGGTGCCCGGCCCTATGAGGACGAGAGAAGCCTGGTCTCTCACAGGTCACTGGACGAGCTCAGTGTTAATGATGGTCTCATTTACCCTAAACTCACCGTGACATTCACTCACAGCAACATCCCACAAGACACACCTCTACTCCGTCACGAAGGATGGGCTGCTGTTGGCAAGGGCATTGTTAGCGGCTCAGCTTGAAATGACAAACTGCATCTACAGCGCGCTTATAGGAGTTGTGCTGGTTGAAGCTGATAGCAGAGATCACTAGTCTTCCCTGTGGTGGGAGTGACAGGCTCTGATTTTTTTATTCTCTCTTCATTAACTATTCACATTTGCACCTTGTGTGCAGATCACCATCGCCACTCGACATGAGTCCAAGCAGTTCAAAGGCAGAGTTGCTTGGAAGTGTGCACGCCACCCCAGGAGTCACCGGGCCGTGGACACCTGCAGAGTGGTGGGTGCTGAGAGCTTGGGCGTGTTTGGATCAGGGACTGAATTTTCCTCTGAAGATGAGGAAAAGGTTTATGGCACGCTCCCATGAGAGTGTCTCCTGCTCTTTGAAGCTCCTGTCTTGGTGGCTGCTCTTATCTTTGGGAAAGGATTATTTTATCTCCTCCTGTTCCTTTCTTCTTCTTCCTCTTCTTCCTCTTCTTCTCTTTCTCGCTTTCCATCAACTCAGGTTTTGTGCAGATCTCTTAGGAGATCTTCTCCATGCCCTTGCTCTTTCACTTTCCAATTTCCCCATTTCAGAAGAGGCCCAACCTCCCTCTCCCCCACTCTCTCTCTCTCTCTTTTGCCTCCTCTGTTGCACCCCACTCTCCTTTTCTTTTTTCTCCTTTCTGCTCTATTCTACCCTTCCAGCACATGACAGACTGTGTAATTAATGAGCATCATAAACCTCTCTTTCTATTAGCTACCCATTAGTAAACCTGGCAAGCCTGTCATTTTGGACAAAAACACACAGCTCCTTCATTTGATCCCCACATCAAAGGGGGAACCCCACTGTTTTCGGCTGAATACACTAATTGTGTCCTCGTTCTGGATGGGGGTACACCCCCACCGCTTCAAAAAAAGCAGCCAGTGTTGAGTGCAGATAGTAAAGAGGAGTACAGAAGCAGAAAGTATTGATTATATAGGCCTAAATTTTGGAGTGGGTATTCTTTTTTTTTTTTTACATTAGAAAAATTACTCGTCGGTGCGCCTACACGTCTGCATGTTGATGATTGTTTGCTGCACCCCACTAAACCTTTTCTTCACTCACTTTGTTGTAGACACATTATACAAAGCAGCAATGTCAGTAGGCTTCAGGCCCTGTTAGAGGAGTTTTATATGCTGCTGTTAAGATAAAAAGGAATGTTTAAGTGCTCTGTTTTACACTACAAACCAATCATGTAAAATACAAGATCAGCAAAATAAGTCCTAGAGAGTCCCATCTGGAAGATTCCCAAAACTCATTTGTTTGCAAAAAAAATTTTTACACATTCAGTAATTTTAACCAGTTTGATGATTTTTTGTGAGGCCAAAATAAGCTTAAAGTGTAAATGTTATTTCATCAGGAATTTGTTTCGTTGTGTACGTCACCACATTTAATGATGACTTCCTGCAATACTTTGCTGGTGATTCTCTTTGTGCTGCCATATAAAATAAAGGCATGTTTATGCTCTGCTTGTACGCTCAAAGGAAGGAGCTGCCACTAAAATTGACCCTACTTGCTATGAAAGCTCAGAATAAACCAGACGGTATGTCTGTGATTATGCAGGTTATTTCCATTTCTTCCAGCATGCATACAGGCAAACGCATGCCAGCCTGTCTTCCCACCCTTCAGACCCTTCGCCTGACACATCACACGCTGGGCCACCACAATAGAGCTGAGTCACAGACGCCACAGGAATCAACACTGTACTTCAGGCGCGATTGTCTTCTGGCCTTTACAACATCTACACCCTTTTGTTCCTCAAGATAAAGGCAACAGTCACATGTGTGAGCTTTAAGCGGCTAGCAGCTGCTCTTCTCTCCCTGTATATGCTTCACATCCCCCTCTCCACAACCAGGCAGTATTCCCTCCGGTGGGCTCTCCAGGCATCAGGCCCCTAACATTGTTACAAGGACATAAACATAGACTAACCATTAGATCCCTCTGAATATGGCCCTCTGAATGCCCCCCATTATGACTGTTTCCAAGGAGAATGCCCAGTTTTATGGTGGAATGAGCCAGCACTGACCACCAAGGTAGGCTCTCCCCCAGGCCAATAAATACCTACATCAATCAGGCAGGTGTCTAAAGAATTTAGCTTTGTTCTATGAAGCTTTTTGGGCATAAGGGAGAAACACAATGGGAATGAAGCGGTGGATCTCCACTGGATTTGACAAATGGCTCAATAAAAGCCAAATATTTACTTCATATTGTCTCTGATTTGATGATGTGACAGGCTGAAATAACGACATCCCACATAATGTGGATTGATTTTAGCTTTGGAAGGGGGGGGGGGTTCATGTCCATGAGATGACTTTAAACCCCCGCCACCCCCTCTCTCACAGGCATCAAAGGAGAAGCTTGCAAATAAGGCCCGCAAAGCCATCTCTCCGTTGGCCTCTTCAAAGGACAGGAAGTGTGTCAGAGGGACAGGCCTTCTTTCCCAGCAAATTCAGGCGAGTTGCTATAATAACAAGCTCATCTGTGTGTCTGTGGCAGACTAGTTCAAAGGGGGTCTGATTCCTCTTGGTACAACATGTGATGATAGAGTCAGGATGCGGAAATCACTGTGTAGTAGAAATGCAACTGGAGGGCTAAATTAGGGACATGTGTCCAGTGTACAGCTTCATCCCTAAAGATGTGAAAGTTCTTCTTTAAAAATGGAGGTCAGTTGGTTGGTTTTGATCTTTGCCAGAAATCATCCCAAACAACATCCCAGATATAATTGTATATGCTGCATGTGGCTATTAGCTGCTTAACAGTTAGCAGTTAGTGTGTTGAACCCCCACACTGATGTGGCTGCTATAAAGGCTTGTGTGTCGCATGCCTCTTCAAAAACGTTACCACATGTCACATACCATGTGGAGAGAATCTTCGGGGCAGGCTGCCTGTGTTTTTTCCAACAAGTTTTAAAAATGAGAGAAGATTATCAACAAAGATGGTAGAGAAGTGTTGAGTTACACCGATGACGCTGTGAGTGTATTGAACACTGATTACTTAGGTTTGCGTAAAATCAGTCTAGGCAGCACATTTTGCTGCTTTCAAGTGCTGTTACAACACAAATACTTGGTTAGGTCTCATGGCACCTTGGACTGACTTCTATTAAGGTTAAACACTCTGTTCATCATAGCTCTTGGACTCTCATGGGGTTTGCATGACTCCAAGGGGGTATATCATAAAGCAAGGTGGACAGAGAAAGGCCTTTCTTTGAGTCATCTGGCTCAACAAAGCTGATGCTCTTGATCAGAGGTGACTTCTTTTTATGGCTGATTTAAGCTAACTGATCTTAATAGATAGCACAAACAAGGTTCATAAAAGCATGGCTTACATACAGGTTTTCACTTCTTGATAATATAAAAAGGGCCTTTGCCAGCATGCCAACATGTCTGAATGCTGTACTTCTTTTAAGGACGTCTAGTTTCAAGACGATGTCCTAAAATTGAACAAAGCTCCCCCTGTTTTTAGACTTGAAAGGAAAATGCTCCATGACACAGAAATGACAAGCGAGGACTAAATTTAGATATCCACCAAAAAAAACAACAAAAAAAACCATGGCAGCCTTTTACAGTTTGAAAAGACATAACACTGCCTTTCATGAAGCACTACAGACCTGCAGCAGGTGACGCTGCAAACCTTTCTGACTGCTGTTGTTCAGGACACTGGGTCAGCAGAATTCATAGATGTATTTGCAGCACATAGAGCTTTTGTTTTGATGATTTAGTTATAGAGATGCATGATATGTTCTTAATGAACAGAACACTGATGTAACATCTCTTAAGGGGAACAAGTGTTTTATCTAAAGATGATGCTCACTGTGTGTTGTATTACTGTCACACTGGCAGCCTGGCATGAAATGGCACAGTGGTTTCTGTCTCACATATCTGAAGACATCAAAAGAATACTCTCAGCCTGCTTTCATCTGCTGCCTCAGTAATAAGGCCCTTATTCTCATGTTAGACCCAAAACACACAGACACACACTGACCACAGAACCCCATGTGGACACACATTTGAGAGGTGAACAAGCAGCCGACTTATAGGTCAAGAGAAAATCCAAACAGTTTATGCATCATGCTCTGTCACAATTACAGGCAGCTATAATGTTTTTATGTCAAACTAATTTAGTTCATCAGAGATTGGTCATCTTCTGTGGCTTTAAAACTTTCCTTTATACTTTACAAATGTTGTTTCCTTTCAGATAAAATGTGACCAGTAGCAGTTTATGGCATGGGCGAACGGGGCAGGGCGGCATCACATGGGGAGTGACACGAGCACAAAAAAATCATTTGGGTTGCTAAGCGGTTTTCATATCACTGTGTGGGGAATTGTACTTGCTGAGAAGGTGGCGTGCACAGAAGCGGATTGAGATGGGGTGCAGGACGATCGCGTTCCATTCAGAAAATATTTTCATGATGTTGATGCACTGACTCGTTAGTTGGCTAACTTGTTAGCTACTGTCTGCTAACATAAGTCCATCCATTAGTGACGGGCTAATTAACATTAAACTAAAGTAAGAACACTTTGTTTGCTGTGAGCTAGTTTCACCAGTAAAAATACATGGTAAAAATGGGGAATGAACTAAGAGTTAATGACACAGACTTGACTAGTCACCCACAAATGGTTATGGGTATATTTGAAAGATGTTTGTACTGAAAATGTTAATACACATTTACAATTTTAAGATGTTTTCTTTGATTTTTTTTAACCTGTACATACATCAAACAATAAAAATCAATTGTGTCAATCAGTATAGACTGATAGACAATTTTGATTATGACTTGGGCATTGTAAAAAGTTTGCGAGCCAAAAAAGTGTGGAGCAATATGTGTGTGTTTTTCTACATTTTATTTTTTTTATTATATTATATAAAATATTACTATTATTTTTTTCCTGGGGGGAGGGGGATCTCGCCCAGGGAGTAAGTAGATCCGCCACTGAACGTGACATCCTGTGCAGCAGGATGTGCCCTGGCCTCATGAATGGGAACCAAGGACTAGTCGGAAAGTTTACTCAAACTTGTTTGCGCCCTGAGATGATGTGTGTGATCTCTGCGCTGAAAACGTTTTGTTGACACCTCTTCTGCGCTTCGAGGGGAGAAAGCTGAATGCGGGTCGTCAAGTTAGCCAGAAAAAGACACCTGACACCGGAAGTCCTTACCACTACTCATAGTAAAAATATGAAACGGAAACACATAGATAACTCATTTCGGCAGGTATTTCCGTTGACAGTATCGCTGCAACCAATCCATTTTTAGGCCTACAGTCAAACAATACACTTTCAATTTTGCACGTTTTACATATAGATACTATGATATTAAAAGTGAATGAGCTGGTCATGCTTTTATTGTGAAAGCGCTGACAGGAAGTCGCGCAGCCTGCTGTCTTGTGCGCGTCTTGTCAGTGGCGGCGCTCTGGATCAAAAGCCTGCTTGGCTCCCAGCCGTACGGTCCTGTACTGAGCGCAGTCTGCTCTCAGTCTCCACGGACGCTCCTCTGTCTGGATATCGTAGCCTGTGTTTTTTTTCTTTCATTGTTTCTTTGGATTATATTCATCTGATGGTTTTCATCTCCAACTCGATGCATAGAAATGGGTAAACTGCACTCGAAACATGGTAAGATTTCTTATTCCTGTGAGAAATCCACAGCTGTAGTTGTTCTTGTGTCGCTGCGATACTTTCGAGTAACACATGCATTGTTTCCTTTCTGTCTTTCTCTGAAGCGGCTATTTGTAAACCAAGGGAGAGTCCAGAAGGTAAGCACGCCTACTCTTTAATTCTTCTTCTCCTCTGTGATTCATATTTTTCGGTCAGTTTGTAAACAGCAGAGCAGTTTTCAGAGTCCGAGCATTAGAGCAGACTCTTTGAAGATGGAGCGCTTATGGAAAACATGAGTGTTAGGCAGAGAAAACCCACTTACTATAGTTTATATTAACGCACTTGTGTGTTTCAGGCGACAGTTTTGTAGTCAATGCCTGCTTGGCGAGGAAGGGAATCGATGACTGGCTGGTGAAGCAGAAGTACTATTGCACTGGCTCTCGCCTCGAGCAGCAGGACTGTCACCACAAGGATACCTGCGGGCTGACTGCACGGGTGAGTGTGCCCACTGTGCCCATCACGGTGCCTGCTGAGTTCTTATTGTGTCTTTGCCGTGTTCGTGTTCATTCATCTTCTGTCCGATGCTTTACGCACGAAACAACCTGCACTCAGAGTTTGGATAAACTTTCTCCAAAGCTTGTTGGTGGACAGACTTAACAATGGCGGCTTGATTTACCCATCATCCAAAACTGATTTCCGGCATTAAAGTATTTGCCTCTCTGCCAATCAGTCATGCTAAATCCATCTACAAAAATTCAATCTTGACAACATGATACTATGAGTTATACCACTGCTTTGGTTGAGCTCTCAATTCCTCATGTAGGAATGCACTGATCCTGATGTTTTTTTTTAGGTAACAATAGATCAAGCCATGAGTTGAAAGCATTGCAATGTGACAGTCTGGTGACAAGTGTGGATTGTAAAGGCTGGGGAGAAATGTTGGAGGTCATGCTTGTTTTGTGTGTTGGCAGTGCCGTAAACACTGTGCTGTTGTTGTCAAGTGGGGAAATCCTTTGGAATTGCTTCAGAGGAGCCTTAAGCCTCTTTGGTTAGTGATGCCTTCCTCACAGGCAGCATGTTTGAGGAATTGGAACCCATCAAGAAGAAGAAGGAGAAAAAAAAGGGAAATCAGTTCCTCCGCCTACATCTCAGACTCTTAAGACAGAAATGCATTAATCTATTGAACACAGCACAGAATGCAGGATCTATTGCATTTTTAACACAGAGGAGTGCTTACTGTAATATTGTGTAGTGATGTTGTGTGGCATGGTTTTTTTCTTTTAAAGTACTCAGTAGTTCCTCACTGACAGTAGCGCCTTGCTGTTTACTTGTGTATAATCGTCCTGTTTTTATTTGTTTATTTACTGCAAGACACAAATACACATGTTGGTGTTGATGAGCGAGGAGTTCTCGGCAGAGTGTGCGCTATAGGCAAAAAAATGAGGAAGTCATTGGTGGCAGAAATATTGGCTGATTCTTCCCTAAGCCGGGTCCGAAGTCCACCATTGTTTTGTCATCTGCTGGAAGGTGTTCGTGATAGCTTATTGATCCCACGGTGAAGGACGGCGTGCTAGGAGGTCGGTACTTACACGGTGTCCAAAGCTTTACTTAACTTAAAGAAACAGGATGGTGCAGAGGTGGTGTCTGCGGGAAACACCTGAATCTCTGCTATCGAGCATCGAGACGCTGTCGCTGCAGCAGAACATCCATTTACACTGATGCTTGTGTGTTTAATGGGGTTCTGCTTCGGGCAGTTTGGGCATTTAAAACCATTATTACCATGCAATTATCATAAATTATTAGCACAAAGACAAACATTCATTACTTCTTTCCCACTGTGTGTGTGAAGGTTTGGTCCAGGATGGAAGGGGGGCCCCAGCTAGAACAGGCTGGATGTTTTCAGACAATTTAGAGTCAGTGGAGCTCAGCTGGCATAAATAATTCAAGTCTGGATGCTTAATGGCTTTTTATAGTTAAGAGGAAAAATGAATAAAAGAAGAAAGGTGTTTCCACATCAGCGTGTATTTGGGTGCTTTTCTCTTTTGTGATTATAAAGTGGATTTTAAATTTATAATGATTCATTTAAAGGATTTGTGTGATTCTTGGCATTGTAAGCCAGGACATGGAGCATTGTATTTATTTTTTTTTATTTTATTAGCACCGGACTGTTTACTGAATTATTCAATGGAAGTCATTTTACCTCCAAACCTATAAATGATCAAAATACGCTTTAGTTATAAAGTTTGAATAACTCTTCAAATGGAATCTTTGGTGAAGAATATGTTAACCATATCAAATGTTGCAACAGTATTAGAAGTTTTGATTTTAAAGGCTCAACCGCTTGATAAAAAGACAAAAAAAAAAGCTACGTAAGAGAATGCAAGTCTACTCTCTTTAAAAGTTGTCTATATTGTGTAGGATACCTGGTGAGATAGTTATTTATAGCTGCTGTTCTTTCAGCCCCCCGTCCCAGCTGCAACAGGGTCCAGGAGAATGTGGGTCGGGTGTCAACAGTAGGGAGTCCACGCAAGGAATTCTTTTGATCTGGTCGTTTCCAAGTCATATTCCTTGCAGGAACAATGGCAATTTTTAAAGAAGCCATTGTTGTGTGGAGCTGCTTACATCAGCAGTTTGTGTTTATTAGTAGTATTAAATTTAAAATCGGGGTTCATGTTGCAGAGACACATACAGATACATGTGAGGACTTAATGATGTTTCCATGCAGGCTCTCCACCATGAGCTGTGCGCTCAGATGCAGCGTTGGTGGTGGTGCTTGGCGGACAGTGAGTGAGTGAGTGGTGTGGGCAGGTGGATCTGTGGGTCTGTCTCAACACATGAGATCCTGGCCATGTGAGCCTCGGCACACTTTCTCCCCAGTGTATGACATGGTGTCTACACCCACCAGTAAAGTTGATGGCTTATGTGCAGGCTGTAGAATTCTCTTGCTGACACAGACATCGATAGGGCTGAAGATTTTCACAACTTAAGACTTGGGAGTTCAAGTTTCTAGTGGCAAGTTTATTAGATTTATTCCCTTGGCATTGACTTTAAAAATAATCTATTTTAAGGCCTTTCTTCACAAGTCACCCCCTTTCTATTCTAAAAGTCCCCTCCCCCTCGTTGGCTTCTCCTATCTCCTGCTTCCCCCCCTTCCTAACCTCCATCTGTTTGTTGCATTTACCCTGTGGCCTAGTGTTGGTTGTGGCTGATGAAACGATACTTCATTTGAAGCCATGCAGGGAGGTGTTTGTAGTGACACTGATGGCTCCTCCTCTTCTTCTATGAAGCCCTGCTCTCTCCTCCTCCATGTCCAGTCTTCCCCAGCTGCTGCCTTTACAGAGTTTAGATTTCTTTCTTTCTTTTTTTGCAGCTGAGCTTCCCTCAGTTTGTATGCAGCAGACAAAAAGCAAAGGTACATCTGATGACACAATGCAACTCAAAACTGAATCACAGTGGAACTTCTGCCCCCGACCGCCTTGTCTCACAGTTGGTTGCTATAGGGCTTTGATTTGTGTTTTTTGAACGTAGAAAGGTTTTTTTGGAAATAGGCCTAAAGCTTTTAAACGCGTTGCCTCAGCCTCCAAGTCTGATAAAAGACATGGCAGGTTTTGTGGCCCATTCTTTTTTTTCGCTTCTGCTGTTGTGCTTTTTCTTCCCTTGTCGTTTTTTTTTTTTTTTTTTTACAAAGTGAGGGCCCTTGTCTAGAAGCTGAAAGCACCTTTCAAATGCAGACTCCTCTTCCTCTTTTCTCCTTCTTTCTGTCTTCTCCGCGTGCGTTTTCTTTTTCCCACCGGCTGGCCTCTTGTGCGTGCCGTGTGACGTATGCCCCTCTCCCACCGGGCTCTACCCCCTCTGTTCTCCCAAGGGACCGAGGGCCTGTTGTTGCTCTTTGAAGAGGCTGGGAGAAAACTTTGGAGCCACACTCAAAAGAGAAGAAAAGCTCTCGCCCTTTGGGAGGAGGGGTAGCACCTGGCCATTGAGGGGCTGTGTGTATTTTTTTTTATATGTGGTTATTTTCCCATGAGAAGACACAGTGGTAGTGACATCAATGTAGCTGGGGGACTGGGAGGTTCGAAGATATGGAGGTGGCTTTAATGTCACATCAGGCATCGTATGTCACATAGATTACCAAAAGCTGGAGGAGTTGTTCCTGTGCGACAAAGCAGAGCGTATAAGTTGTTGTGAATGGTGCCTTCTCAAAAGGATTTCAGTGAAAGAATGATAGTGCTGTAGAGTAAGATAAAGCTCTGATGGCATGCAGACATTTGATCAGGTTTATCCACCTTTCTTTCCTTTTTTTTGTTAAAGCTAAAACATTTTCCTCTCTCTTTATTTCTCACTGGTCACATTACATCACATGCCATTCCAAGTCTTTTGTAACAAGTAGCATAACAAAGTTGCAGAACGAAAGATCAGCTGTCACTTTATGTGTCATTAGAAACAAAATTGTATATTTGGCATATTTATAGCCAGAGTAAAAAGCTCATTTATGTGCATATCTGTTCATGTGTGTGCATGTAAGTGTGCAGTATGTCTGGAGTCAGCTGTCCGGATGCGCTCCAGAGATCAAAAGCTTCTACGGGAATGTGCTCTGAATCTCAGGGGATTAGCAGCAGAGATTGTGCTTTGTTTCCCCAAATATATGCTCAGTTCGGAGCAACGGATAGCTGCTGATCAAAGTGTCTCTCTGGCTGGAAGGTTTTGCTCCACGTTTTAGGGTGGCATTTATTTCAGAACTCTAAAGAACAGAGGGTCTGAGGGTGCTTTGGTCCTCAGATTTTCTTTGTTTTAACCCTGGACTGGAATAAAATGACTTGCAATTCATGATGTGTTATCCTCCTGGGGTTAGTATCAAGTAATAAATCATAAAAAAAGTGGAGCGTGTGATAACTATGTCAGAATAGTCATGGTTAGGTAGAGCTGTTTTCATGCATGGGTCTGGGAGAAACTCGAGGTGTGGTGTTTCTGTGCTTCTGTCGGAGCTCAATGCCCATTTTAATCACCCACTTAAAAGGCTCTGCTGGAGTGGGTGTTTAAGTGTTTAAACCCTGAATAATTCTCTGTTGTTTGTTTATCGGGTTCCCCTGTGGGTTTCGCTCTGGCCGATGCAGTAAGTGCTGAATAATTTGACTGCGCACTCAAAGTGGCTCTCCAATAAGACAAGATCAACATCTGCATAAAATTGCTACCGAGCTCTCATGAGAGTGTGCACATGTGCAGGCGCGTGCATGCCCATACCCATGTATGCTATGAAAATGCACTCACAAATATGGAGACACGTGTGCTTACATATTGTGCAAATCCATCACTGCTAACGGTATCGCAGTATGGCTCCCTTCCACTTATTTGTCTTATAAACTAGATCTAGGGAAACACCAGTGATGGAGCTTCCATGAACCCTGCTGGTGTAGTTATGCGCGCTTTGGTGAACGAGGCTCTAAGGCCACCTGAGGAGGAGAGAATGGAGGAAGTGTGTTAGGTAAACAGAGGTGGGAGAGCATTGTGCCTCTCGTCAGCAGAGGTTCCAGGGCTCCTCAGCTCTTCCTGTGGCGCCAGTGCTGGAGGAGGTCTGGATTGTCTGTTAGGGGATGTTTTTAGTGGAAGGAAAACTAAACAGAAGATCAGCCCTGCTGAAAGGGAAGCTGTCCTCCCCTGGTGTGTTTATACTCCACAGGTGCCACAACCCAAAGAGAACCTCGCCCTGTTGATTCTCAGTGGAGCGCACCATCCATGTGCTTCCCAAAAGGCCATTTGCCTTGTCTGTCAAACTTAACACTCCCTCTTCCATTTTCTTAATATGTGTCTCTCTGTATATGAATATAAGCGGAGTAGAATATGGTAGCTGTCTGAAACCTACTCCGCTGCAAGTTCATTATGGTGAGCAGTGACACAAGCCACTAATTCCAGTCAGCTATGAATAGAAACGTGCCTCTGGCACCAGTGCACTTGTATATAGTACTTGAAGTGTCTATTTCTGCTGCTATGTTTACTTGCTAAGTTGAAACACTCTCTGTAATTACAGAGATTTTAACTCCACAGTTAAAAGGTCAGATGTGAGGGATGTTTTGAGGTAGTGGCTTGTGGTTGGAAGGATGTCTGCTCCAAACATGCTGTGCGTGCATGTGCACTTTACTGTGTGAGTGTATGGAAATATGTGTGCACGGGCAAAAAGGAAGAATTCGGCCACCTTGGTGTTGAGGTCAGTCCCATCTGGTCAGCATGCACACGTCAGAGGTTTTCATAACTGCCACCTACCACATGGAGCGCCACTTTTGATGGCAGTGAAAAGATTTAGTACCCAGGCTTTGAATAAATGTTACATACAACTATCATTCGGAGGAGGTTTGATTATATAGATCAGATTTGATGACATCTGTTGCTTTGCCCTGATGTGTTTAATGGCAGGTTACACCCTCACCTTCAAAAACTGTATATATATATATATATATATATATATATATATACATATAGTAGAGTGAGATCTTTTGGCAGTAGCCGCTGACATGGTAAGTTACGGAGGTGTCTCTTCTCATTTGGCTTTTGTAAAAAGCTGAAGAGCCTGTCACTTTGTGCTGCCCTCGAGGTAGACTTCCTGACTAAAACCCTGATCCTCCCACACTTTGCTGCACTTGAGACTGGCGTCTGAAGCCACCCCGACGACTGAAGGACTGTCTCTCCTCAAAAGAGCTTTGACTAATTACTAAGACCCTCAAGACACAGTGAGGCATGCTGACTGTTAAACTCAGGCACTTAAGCATGGAAGCAGGCACTTTGCTAACCATTTGTCTTGAATGTTTAATCCATCCTGTTTTTCAGTAATGATTGACAGTCATGCACGCACTCTGTAAGCTCATGGCGACCCAGCAGCACTGCTCAGTCCTTCTTGCCAAAGGAACGTAAAGGTTACAGAGTGAAATAATGTCCTTCAGTGAGGGTGAGATATCCGGTTGCCATACTAACCACACTGGCTTTTGGAGATGAGGTGTGTCATTTTGTATAAGACTCCCTCTCGCCTCTTCCTGTGTCTTCCCTTTCTCTTCACTTTATTCATTGGAACCAGGCTGCACTCTGATTTCTGAGGGCCATAATGTTGTGATTTGTTGCTCTTGGCAGGGAGGGACCACCTGTAAATCAAGGCCAAGCGACAGGCCGTCTCCATTCCCTTCCAAACCGTAGCTTCCGCTTGGGAATGCAAGTTCCCAAAGTGGAGTTCATTGGCTGGAGGAGAACATGCTTTAAGGATTCTCCTCTAGCTCAGATTCCCTGCTAACACTCTTGACGCCCAAGGAAACTTTAGAATGAAAACGCGCTGTCTGTTCACATGTGACTGGCTGTTCATGAGTAACTTGACAAAATGACAATTATTAACATGCAGTATTAACAGTAGAGGCATGGCTGCAGAGTACAGCAGTGTTGTTTTTCAAATAAACGTTAGAGAAACCAAGACAGCTGTTCTGGATAAGTACATTTTCTCTCTTGTTGTGGAAAAAGAAATTAAAGCATTTTCAGTTCTTCTGTTTTTCTCCGTTTTGCTGGAGGGGGTGATCCTGCCGTTAGACTCTTGATCTTGACACCTCGTATCCCTCCCTCTGTGGTGAGATAGGGCTTTGATAAACAGTGTGATAAATGTTGATTGCTGTGGTTACATATTTTTCAAAGGCTAATGAAGGGTTGCTACCTTTAGGGGCTGGCTTGGTTGTAAAAGCTTATCTTTGCAGGTGTAAAAGTTTTGTAAATGGGTCATTAAAGTGTTAGCCAACTTCACACATAGAGCACAAAAAAGCGAGAAGGGGAGGGAGATTACTTCAGATCAGCATGTTTCTGAAGCATAGAGATGAGGGCTGTAAATCTCTGCTAATATTCCACTGAGCCTTTCAGGAGGCAGGCTTTGATGTGGGTGAGGTAATGTGACCAGCAGTGTTTGCAATGTTAATCTGACGTGGAGAAATGACTGGTGGCTGTGCACTATTGCTGTACAAATGGAAGACATCCAGTCACTGCACTTGTTGGCCCTGAAAACAACACGTACACAAAAACTACCACTCAGACACACATCGTCTCTTCAGCTATGTCACTCTGTTATTTTACCCATACACCACATATAATTTAACTTAATGTACAGTTTACACCAGGAAAAAACTCTACTGAATCTCTCCACTTCCATTGGCAGAGATTTTCAGCCTCACTGAAGTGTGTGTGTTTGTGTGTGGAGAATCTCTGCATGACCTGTGTCATGAACTGGAGTTAACACGGTAAGCCCTCTGGCATGTGCAGCCTCCTCATGCCCTTCCAGCTTTATGTGTTGCTGACCATGCACACTTTAATCATAGAGCTGCTTCCTCCAACCTGCCTGGTGATGGATCCCAACTCTGTGGCTATAATTTCCTTCCTGGGGTGCAGGAAGAGAGAGGCGGGTGTGCTGTGACTGATGGGTGTCAGGCGTGGGGCCTCTGAGTCTGCAGAGAAGGTGTCTGTCTTTAAAGCTCCTTGACACATCAAATTACATGTTAGATCTTTAAGTGGACAGTTTAAGGATTTGTAATGGTCCAATCATTTATGCAGTTTGTTATCTCCTCCACTTAACTTTCCTTTTTCTTTGGATGCGGTGGATAATCCAGGCACACAGACTGACTTGTTGAGTTGTAGGAAAAAGAGTATTATTTCACATTGTGCTACTCATGGTACTAACATTCTGCTCTTCAGTATTTGTTTTGAAAATTACATTTCAAAGTGTGCCAGGTGTTTTGTTAAAGGATGCACGTGAAGGATTCAACATCAAAAGATTTACAGTCCGTGACCTCCGGAAAAGCATTGAATTCCTTATCAAAGGCATGAAATTGCATTGTAAAAATGAGGCGATTGGTCTTCCTCTTGGCACTGTGGCGAGCTCACAAGCTTGATGCATGTGTTTGGTTGGTTGTAAAGTTTTGACATTTCAGATGATCTGATGATCTATTTCGCTGGAGCAAATTTAACAAACTACCACAATGCATCATGTGCTGATGAGCCTGATAAGCCCTTTGAAAAAACAAACATCTTAGCTGGAAAGAAATGCAGCCACATTAATTTTCCATGGCTCTCAGTCTGTAGGTGTTGTCTGAAAATTAGACCCATCTCTCCTCCCTTCATAAATGGGACCGTCTCACGTCAGCTTTGCTATGCTATATGATTATCTGAGATCTTTATTTCATGTGTGAAAACTGATCCCCTTTGAAGCCTCACTCAGAGGCAGCGCAGCGCTTCACTACCTCACATCAACACCCTCTATCTTGGCTCCATCTCGGGCATCATGTTTTACTGCTACGTGGCGCTTTGAATGGGGCTGTTTAATGTTGCTGGAAGGTGAGGAGCACTTCCAGCATAAAGACCTAGATGAGAAGCCCAGGCCCAGAACTAAACTGCTGTTTGAAGATGACTGGTGGTCCAATATTTGTCCTTTAACAGCACCACCATGTTTAAGTTGCACTGTAGGATAGGCTGCGCTCCGGATTCAAGGAGTTGTTCAGCTCAGTCCTTTGAAATTGTCTCTGGTGTATCTCAGTTTACTCTTTGGGATAGTGGAGGGGGATGGGTATTTCCTCTCTTGAGGTCTCCCTCAAGTAACACAACACCTAAAAGCTAATTTGTAGCTCTAAAACTTCTATAGTTTTTTTTTTTGTTTTCTCCTGCATTGGAGATGTGTGTAGTATAACTTACAGATGTTTTCTCCATTAGTACTTATAAACTTTAGCTAATGGCAACTATCCAGGTTAGTGTGCAAGGTTTATGAAGCAAAGTATAAATACATGGTGACAGCTGAAAGAACAAGGATGGTGCACATTGTCTATATGGTCCCCAGGCTTCAGCCTCTGTTGTTGCTTCGGAGGAATATAGTTCAGCCATCTCCTGTTTGACAGGCCCGGGGGAAGCAGACTTGCTTGGAGAGTCATCTCTGCTGTTCCCACATTCTGCCTTCTCTCTGTCATTCTGCCCATTTTGTCCCGTTTGGCTAAAAAAGCCGTCCATGTGTGTTATTCTCTAGTTCATGTCGTCACCACTGCGCAAAGTGTTGCAGTCCTGAAGGTGTTTTCTTGCACTGGGTGGAGGACGTAGCAGGAGGCAGCCAGCCACAGTCCTAATGAGATTTTTCCTGGGTTTTGATGGAGTGCCAGTAGGGCTGCCTTTGCTCCAGAGGCCTGCCTCCACTGAGCCCTGGCGCGCGATCAGGGGGAGCTGTCGTCGGCCGCATAAATTGTCAGCCTGTGTGGCGGGTCATAGCAGTAGACAGCATAGAGACCAAGAAGCCTTGTGGGACTTTCCCACAATCACATACAAGTACATATTACTTGCACTTTAATGTATCCTTGTGCTTCAAACACAGACTCAGAAAGAAAATTGGCTCTGTGGGTCCATGTCTACAGTGCCAGAGTGAGGATGACGCTAGAGGCAACTTTCAGTTTAACTCAAAGTCGGTTCTGTGCCAGCATGCGCTCACTGTCTCTCCCACTTTCTGCATCTCTGTCGCTCTGTCCAGGACCGAACACCAACATTGCAATATATGCAAACATAAACCCAGTTCACACATGCTTTGCACTGAAATGTTTTACAGACATTACCCGACACTGCTGTAAGTGAGGACAATATCGAATTCAGTCGCACTCGACATAAACAGGTTTCATCAAGAGCTGATGTAAGATTAGAACAGCGGGTGAAGCGTGATTGCTTTCCACTCTTTATTGCAGATATTTCAAAATACACACATGAATTTCATATCAGCACAAAATAGCCTTCATTAATATCATCATTACATACTCATCCTTCATTACATTCTCAGCTTAATTATGGGTTAAACTAAAGCAGTCAGTGTGCCAGCATCCAGCACAGAAAGTCATCCACCTCAGATAATGTTCAGCTGTTCAGCAGTTTATGTGTGAAAACAGCTACAAAACCCTTTTCCACACATGTTCTTTTGTTCTGTACTTTAATGTTGACATATTACAGTTTAAGTGCTGGTTTGAGTGAGCATCCATTGCTATAAAGTTCTTTTTTCCACCCAACATAACAACGGGTCACGATTCTTAAAAATATGACGCTATGTTTGATGCTAGTTAAGTAAATATTATTATTCTTGTTATGTGTTCATCTGTCTGTGGCACATCTAAATCCATATTTATAAAGTGTGCCAGGTTGATCAGGTTTGCCAAATAGTTCCTGTGGCCAAACCAAACAGGCTTTCAGACCAGTGGGCAGTGTAGATGGGATGTTATAGCCAGCACACTATGTTCTGTGTTATAGGCCAGTAATAAATCACTTTCTGTGAAGGGGTTTGAACAACTTTAAAACACACATGGGCCACACAATTCCTGCTCCTAAAGGCCCCAAAGAAGCTCTGAAGAGCCTGGCGGCTTTTGGAAGCAAAATGCTTTATGCTCTGGTTTCCACAGAACATTTAACATCATGTCTGGAAAATTGTTTTAGCCAGTCCCAAGTGCAGTAGGAAGATGCTTGTTTGTGCCCTGAAGCCTGCACCACTGACTGAATCCTGCAGAGATGCTGGGAAGTGGCTCCCTGCTTTAAGTTTCATTCAGCAGTTAGAGTTCCAAGCAGAAACATAATGATCATGCGGAGTGCTGCACCAGAATCACACTGTTGATTTTATAGCTAGTGGTTTTGTGAAAGTTTATCGCCTCACTTTTGGATTAAGTTGCTATTTTGCTAGGCGTCTGTCATCGATGACCTCTGACCCTTGAATTAGCACCTCTTCTGTAGGATTTACATACATATAATTATGGAATTTCTCAGGACACAAGAAGGAATTCTTTTTTTTCTTTTTCAAAAATCCATCCAGAAATGTTCTAACTTAAAACAAAAAAATGTTTAATTGGTTTTGTAGCCAATCATCTGAAAGCAAGAAATGTACAAGCAAACACTGCCTATTTTTAGTACTTTTTCATGGCATAATGATCTAATCAATCACTGCTAAAACTAGAAAGTAAAGCTTTAAAGTGGGTTTGTAAGCCAGATTACAGATTATAGCTTTTTGGTTTATTAATCAGCTTGCCAGGAGAGCTGTCAAAAATATTTGACATGTTACATGAAACATGCACAGTGAAGGATTAGACATGAAGGTTTCCTGTGCAGGTTTGAAAATTCTCCTTCTGCTTGCTTCGTATGTATATCCAGTTCTGTTTAGTGGTCAGAGACGTTTCACAGGAGGAGGAAGTGCATGTGTGTGAGAAATATGGGATATTTTTTTTTAACACTGACCAGAGCAAATCCCTGAGTAACCCCAGCATACTAATAATACGCCTCTCATCCATCACCTCAGACAACAACCAATTAGTACATTCCTCTTCCCCCTTTTTCTCATGTTCTTGGCTAACCCCTCAGTAATTTTGGAGCATTCATCAAAAAATGAAACACATTCAAGATGCTTCATGTGCGTATGTGTGAGTTTTTTGTATGCGAGGAATTGGAGGAATGTTTATTGTGGCGTGATTTTATTTTCTGTGGGGCTCAGTGGTAACAGGGGCCAGTGTCAATGTTACCATGTTCTAAGTTATGCTGACCAAGGTCCGGGATCAATGTAAATGGGTCAGCATGCAACAGCTGACTGTCCTCTGTGACCGTTCTTCCTGATCTGAGATGCATATAGTCAGTGTATGCTTTGGCAGAAGGACAGACACTGAAGTCAAACTTAAAGCAACTTTGTCTAGTAATTATGTGATTTTATGTCATCCACCAAAACAGGAGGGCATACATTTTTTTTTAAGCTAAGTGTAGCGTGATTAACTTATAGGAGGGTAAATAAGAGACAAAACTACACAGAATACACTGCATGAAAGTCCATGAGCAGAGTTATTTGAATGTGTGTTGATCTGCTTGCAACAACAACAAATACAGTTTTGTCCCAGGTTCCTGCTTTGGGGTATTGTTCTATTAGGCTTTAGACCAGCGGTTTACAGTTTTGTCCTCCTGAGGCCACCCACCCCGCTGCAGCCTGGTCAGCACAACCCTGAGCAGGGCACGATCTGACCTTATAACTCTCTGGAATTACACAGAAATTCTGTCTCATGCTGTCAATGACTTGCTTCTGGCTGCTACACAATGACATTTATAAGGTTAATTATCAATTATCAGGGTGATCATCACTGCTGATAGTGAATGTTTGTACATTTTCCTCAGCGGAGACTGTGCAGCTCATCCAGATCATGAGTAAAGTGTTGCCATAGTAGTAGTGTGAATTGGAAACCTTATGTATTAAGATGTGCATGTATGTGCTGGGCTATGTGTGTATGGATATGTGCAAGTATATGCATTTGTCAGCCTGTGAGTAATGGTTTTTCAGCCAGACAAATGTAATGCTGCTTGGATACCTGAGCCAGACCTTTTCCATAGCAAAGCCCAGGGATCACATGTCCCTCCAGTCTCTGTGGTATGCACTAACAGACGGAGCTGCCAGGAGAGGGGTCCTGGGTGAAAACGGCCAAGGATAAAAACAAGGCTCTGAACGTATCACTGCAACAGCAGTCCACCACCGAAATAGCCCTACTACCAACCTTCCTTCTCAGAACCCGCGGCAGGGCTGGCAGCAGTGATTTAGACGCTTCTTTCATAGTTTCAAATCTGACTGCCAGGCTCTTGCTTAGTTTGTTTCAGTCCTGCAATTACCATCCTCTTAAACTTTCCGCTGCTGTTTAAGCTCAGTGCACAGTTGTCAAACTTTGTTCATATATAGACATTTAAACGCTGTAATTTCGATCTGGGCATGTCACACTGTGTTGGAAAGCTGTAGTGTGGATTTGCACCGTTAAAGATGTTTGTTTTTATGTGACAAAAATATGATGAGTTTTACTTTTATTTGACTTGAAAGAATGATATATGTGCTCTGTTTTGTCTCTTTTTTTAGGATTCAATAGATGAAGCATGTCCTGGGGGGATTGGTGATGAACACTATCGCTTAGAAGGTAAGGATCTCCGCCTCCACCACCTCATTTCACTGATTTGTTCAGCTGTTTTCTGAACTTAGCTGGTCTTGTTTTTTTTTACGTTAAATAAAAACTTGAGAAATACTGCTTGGAATTGTGTGTAAGTACTTATCTGGCTCTTTGATTCAGTGGTTCATCCTTTCCCCTCTGATCCACACCCATTCTCTAAGCCCCAGCAATGTGCTGATGAGGTCCCCTTTACCTTCCCTCCCACCTCTCCACCTCCTCCATCTCTCATCCGCCCCTCCCCAGCAGTGTTCTGCAAAGTGCCTCCATTCCTCCATGTTTTTTTCCCTGATGTGATGTGATCCTGGATTAAGAGCTCTGGGAGGAGAAAGTCTCTCCCTCCCATTTAAAGACAGCACTGGACGTGAGATGCAGGCAGAAATGTAGAGTTAAAAGAGACCGGCCCAGAATTTAGAGGCATGGCGATGAAAATCCACGTTTATTTCACCTCTGCTACACTGTAAAGAGATAATGTGAGTGGTAAATGGAGTTTGAAATGATTTGTAGTCATTGGGCTGAACCTGAGTCTGGGCCAAGTCTGTCCTCCCTTCAAGATAGATCTCACTAATTAGAGTGTGCTGCTCTGAGTATATACCATTATTAACAGGCAATGGCCTTGATCACTTGCTTTAATAAAAGATTACCTATTTTATGTGTAAATATTTCCATTAAATCTCAAAATATGTTGGTCATTATGTTTCAAGTACTGGGATAAATTCACAGCTAACAAGAGGATGCAGTTTAGCAGGTTCATGGGGACAGCCAGGCAGACTCTCTGTCAGCTTTAATGTCTATTTATGAAAATAATTGCCTATGTAAATTGTTACTGTCCTGAAACTGAGGTGGATTTCTGATGTCCCCTGCATGAATCTGTCCGTAGATCTCACAAAGTAGATAAGTAAAAAATGAGAAAAGACAGAACAGACACAATGGAACAACCAACAGACATGAAAGACTTCTTTCGTCTGAGTGTAAGGAAGCACGTCCGAAGAAAGTTTTGCAGGGATTAAAAAGAGAACTTCACTGCAAAAACTGCAAAGGAGGGAAGAAGGGTTCAGTGATGAAAGTGTCTTAAGATTACTTTACATCTTTACTGCTGGCATGCAGGAAGAATAGCTTACACAAGGTTTTTATTAAGCCCTTTTAACGTTTGGTTACCAAGGAAAGAGAGTACGGCTCATCAGCATCATTTCAGATCACAGTATATTACTTGTTCATGCGTGGGTTACACAGTAGCTAAATAGGGCGATTGATAAGTGACACTCCTGGTCATCCCAAAACCACCCGGACCCTTGCCTGTGCATGCATGGGGGACAAGGCCTGTCTATCAGTATCCTACATGTGATTGCTGGATTGCGCCTGCCAGTGTTTCTGTGTGTGTGTGTGTATAAAGAGTATGCACGCACGTGTGAAACAGTGCTGTTGGATCAGGCTTGGCGTGGAGGGTGCCAGCCTCGGCTGCCCCCATCTTGCCCCTCAGATCTGATGTGCAGCCAATCCCCTGGCGGCAGCTTCACTCATAAAGAGTCGGCTTATGTCTGTGATAGGGAGGGGGTCAGAGGGGGAGGAGGGTGATAGCAGATTACTGTTACTCCTCCCGGCATTTCATTAGCTTCGAGATAAGCATCTCACCACCATATTGAGCCTGCTACGGAACAGATTTGCCCTCGCACACAATGTTCCCTTTGAGCACCTCAGATGATCAAACAGCAGGACCCCAAATGCTGCTCTTCTCCAAAAAGTTGGTAAAAGCTCCCTGGGATGATGCCTTTCATTTCTGGCATTTTCCCCTACCCAGGGATGAGACAGGTCTGCTTTGATCTGCTTTGGATCAGGAGGAAAGAAATTGGGCTGTTGTGTCTGCTCCGTTGGCGAGCAAACAAACAGTGTTTCAGATTTGACTTGGCTTAATTAATTAGTGATTCTGTTTTACAGCCGGTCTGATCCTCTTCCAAAAGGTTTGAGAATGGAACTTCAAAGTGTGGCGGGAGGAGAGAGAAGCAGGGGAGGGGTGGGGAGAGGGGCGTGGTCTGTGTGGTTTTATGGGTGTGTGTGCGGCCTGCAGGAATATGATTGGATGGTGGTGCGGGTGGGTGATGAAAGCTAAATGACCAGAGGTGAAGCACAGGGGGGCTGTGACTAAAAGGCTAGAACAAGCTCCTGCACACATCCTTTGAGGATGAAAAATGGATGTGTCTGGGTAACTGTAACTCACAGACGCTAGCAAAGGAGCCGACACTTGCACCTCCCAAATCTCAGCTGCATGTTTGGTATGTGTGTTCTTATGTGTTGGATTTCAAAGCAAGGATATCTGGTAGCATTAGCTGTGGCCGGCATCCAGCTCTGAAACTATAACATTGAATTAGACAGCGATAGTTGTCCTATTTTTATCTACCAGAGTGGGCAAGCTCATAATGCGGATTCATCGAGAACCACATTTAGCTGTGACCTCAGACATGTTGAAGCAACACCTGTACTGCAAACTGAGATTGAACAAAGTAGGAGCATGTAGGTCTTTCCATTTAATGATTTGTGGTTAAAGAAATATGACAGTCTGATAGCTTGGATCACCAAGACATTCTCATTTTCTGAAACCTGTCTGATAAAATCAGTGTTTGGCAAAGTGCAGCATAGTGAAGCTATCACTCACATCAGCCATAAAGGAAATTGACACAGGTGAGTCTGGCCGTCATTTTCGCTGGTAAAGTATGTGTGACAGATCAGTGCTCCCTGTGGACTGTCTGACTGTAGCGAGTCTGGATGGTAATGTACGGTGAATGTCATCCCGCTAAACTGATGAGCTCTGCTGCACTGAGCCAGGGACTCAGGGGCCTCCTATAGACCTTTTGATGTTCTCATGCTGTTTCAATTCCACCATTTATATTCGATTGTCAATTGCCGTACTCTGTCATATTTTAGGCATGTTATGCCATTTAGTTTCATGTCTGACATCCCTGCTCAGTGTGAACCCATCGGGATATGTACTGTATTACAGAGCTTAAAGCCATTACTGTGTGTGTGTGGCTGATGGAAGAGTGTATGCTGTCGGAGTATTAATACTTTTTTTTTGCATTTTGAGTGTCAACATGTTTAAATTCTATGGTTGTTGTGCTCTCTGGAATAATATATTTTTATTTCAGTGTTGTAATAAATGAACATGAATCACTGCAGCTGATTAATAGTACAGACTGAAATGACACACTTTGAACCTAAACGTGATCGACTCCCCTCCCACTGCATTGTTGATGGAAATATCCATAATCTATATTCTCCATTATACCGTCCATTAACATGTGGATGCTGGTAAAATGGCATTGGCACCATAGGTGGTTCAGAACTGGTAAAATATGTTTTAAAAACAAATCAAATTCACAACTACCTTGGATCATTTTGCTCTGATTGCTTTTTGATCTGTGCTTTGATATTTAACTGCCTTAAGTGTGTTCACAGATACTGTAAATATGACCTACAGGTTCAGTGCATCTAAGCAGCCCTATAACATCTAATATACATCTAGTATATACTCTGCTTTTGTAATTGTTAAAATACAATTTAAGAATAGAAGCAGTGAGACAGTAGCTGTATGTCCATTTAGGAGCATTTAAGTGTGTGACACATCGTAATTGTGGCAGCCCAACTTGGAAGTTAAAGCTTACAAGGAACACTTGAAGGCAACATCATATCCCCAGGTTATGACTGCACCCAGTGCTCCTATCCACAGGCTCTCTCTTTTATCTTTGTGTGTGTGTTTGTGTCATTGCAGTGGCTTTACCCCCAGAGAAGACAGACAGCTGCTGTGTGGAGGAGAAGATGCAGGAGAGGGACAGCCAATCTCCCGCAGGGCCACAGAAACAGCTCCAGTTTGAAGTGAGTATCAGCACAGAATGGGACATTTATTACTTCCCCTCTGGATGAAACTAGGGCAGTTGCAGGACACACAAACACACACACACACACATATGTCTCACTGAGGTTAATGCTGTGCTCTTTCAGGAGTTGGAGTGTGCTGTGTCTGTGGAGGAGGACAACAGGCAGGAGTGGACCTTCACCCTCTATGACTTTGACAACAATGGCAAAGTTACCAGAGAGGTAACACTCTTTTGCACTAAGTCAGTTTTTGATGAATGGATGAAAGAATAAACAATTAAATGCATCCCAACATCTGCAAACATGGAGGAATTATGAAAGAAAGACCAGCTAATTTGGACAGGACAACAAGCCCTGAAAGGAATCCATACATTCCCTCTTTATTTCTGTTATCGCCACGCCCAAAAAGAAAGTCAGGATAGAAGGAGCCTCCACCCAATCTCACTGCTAAGAACCACATCCAGCAGAGCTGGTGTGTTTCCGCTCCTGCGAGGCACCTTGTGGCTTGCATCTGCCTAGTACAGATCTGAGAGAACATCCAGAAAGGCCTGTGTTTTTTGAGAACAACTTGAAACGGCGCAAAGAGACTGGAGCCGTCCTCTGTGTGGTTGCCTGTGCAGTTTTTCTGGCATTGCCTATGGCTTCACGGCTCATGAGACAGCAGGCGCCGGCTTGGAGCAGGAAAGAAAAGCTTTCTTCTCCAACTCTTGTTTTTATCCCTTCACACAAATAAAAAAGAATAGGAAACCAAAAATGACACAGGAAGCTTTTATTTTATTTTATTTTTATTTTTTTATTTTTTTACAGTTCGTCTATGTCTGAAACCAGTATGTGGAACCGGTCCCTGGAGAGTTCATAATAGTCCTTTTTATGAGTCAGGGTGAGGAACAATCGTGCTATTGCAGGCTTATTTTGAAGCTGCATTTCTTCCTCAAATAAAATACTAAAGACAGCTGAGATGCCGTATGTGACAGTTCTTTTAATTTTCATACTAGTTGAACTTTTTAGGGCAATTAGAATTCAGTTTGATGTGGGGAAAAAAATCTAGCACAGTTAAAACCCAAGATGGAGTCATTGGCTCAGGATGTTGCGTATCAGTGCAAAATATAACTTCTAAACAGCCACAAGAGACAGAACTATTTTATGTGCAAATTAAGTCATCATTTTTGGTCACTTACCTCATTCAAACATTTTGAATTTTTAATATATTTTTTTTGAAGGTGAGGTCTTAGATTAGATACCCAACACAAGGCGTGTGTTTTTATGAGTGTTCAGTTATACCTGTGTGTTCTTGTGTCTTGTCCTTTTGTTGTTGGAAAGTGTGCACAGATGTTACGCCATACAAAGGTGTAATTTCAGCCATTTAAGAGGCCCCGGGGACAAAGTGTAGCACTAACACTTGTAATGTGTCTCATATCAGCTCTGACAGCTAAGTCAGCCTCCTGTGCGACTGCCAAGATGTTGGTTTTTATGAATTTATAACTTGTCTTTACACTCAGTCTCGTCATTTCATTTGGAGAGCTGAAAGTAACAGACTTCAGTGTATTTCTCTGTTGTCTGAGTCACTTGAAATTGAAATTTTTAGCGAGCGTGATATTTATAATATATGGTTTTAATGCCTAAAGGCACAGATTCTTGGATTCACTAAGTGTAGTCATAAAGATAGTCTCCTACATTTACTTTCTTTAAAACATTCACACTTTAAAATCTGTCTTTAAATCAGTTTCACAAGATAAGTAGATAGAGTACAAACAGGCTTGAAAAAGCACATATTCATCACATCCTCGCCTTCCTCCTCTTTCCTGCAGGATATCACCAGCCTCCTTCACACCATCTATGAGGTGGTCGATGCCTCTGTGAACCATTCTCCTGGCAGCAGTAAGACACTGCGGGTCAAACTCTCCGTGGCTCCTGACTCCAGCCAGCGATGGAGGAGTTGCACGCAGGGTGCGTCAGGTAAAGCTCGCATTAGCACGGTGGGTGGGAGCGGCGGAGAAGAGAGGGCATTTTGGGGTCCCCCTTGTGTTGCCTGCTGTCAGCTCACCCAGAGATGTGTTTGTTGTCATGCAGAAAGGCGGCTGCTTCAGGCCTGTCAGAGCTTTGTTCCTTGCAGTCTCGGCGTCTCTCCATCTCTCCCACTCAATGGGGTTCATTTTTAATGATGGGGGGGGGAGTGACAGAGCCAAGAGAGGCCCCCCTCCCTTAGCGCCTTCAAATGCTCTGAAAGAAACCTTAAGAGATGTGCCGAGTCCTTTTGATAACCACAGCCATTTTTCTTTTCTCCAAAGTTCCCTTTTTTCCCCTCGTCTTTCCCCTCTCTCCGTCCCCCCTTCTCAGAGCTGCCGGGAAAATATAGCTGCGTTCAACTTAACTTTTCTCACTGACGACTTGGTAAACAAGTAGTCAGGGAAAAATATCTCAAAAAGTATATATTCCTGTGTGTTTGCGTCCTATTGTTTCGGCTATAAATATCTGTCTAGAGATTCAGACAGAGCAAGCTTTGAAAATATTGCTGGTTGCCTTCATGCTAATTTCAAACTGCATCAGATCTTGCGTCCTTAATAAACTATTTCTGAAGTCTGCGTGTTTTTTATTTCATTCCACGCCTTATAAGAGAGTTGAAAATAGAATAAATGAAGCCTTGTTGTTTTTCCTTTTCTATAGATCTTCAAAGTAAAACCCCAAAACAAAGGTTGCTTTCTTCTGAGGCTTGTGTGACTGTTGTCGTGTGTGTGTGTCAGCGTGTGTGTGTATTTGTGGCTGTTCTGTGTCGCTCTTTTTGATAATAGCCTCCTGTCGTTCTCGCATACACAGACATGCCCCTCTCCAGAGAGAAAAGTGACAAGTGCATCGAAGACCCCAAGAGTGCAGAGAAGAAGTCTCGAGCACTCCTAAGGTAAACCCACTTCCTTTGTATGCTTCAGTCACTCTTGCTTGTTGTGTGTATAAGAGAAGTATTATTTAAGTTTCACCGTCTGTCATTTATTTTAACAGAAATCAAAACCTTCTTCCTGAAGTCAGTGGTAGTTTTGCTCTTATTTGTGTCCGCTGCACATGGGAGGAGTAAACAGGCGAGATAGTCAGCACTCTGTTGCTCCCATTTGAGGTTTAAACATGTGATTTTCCAATCACAATCTCACTTCTCCAACAATTACTCTGCCACTGCCTGATCATAAGGAACACTTGTTTTACTTTCTCCAAACACCACCATAGTAAACCTCACTGGCTCAAACTGCTACCTAATGAGAGGTGCCGCTTGTGTCCACAGGCGCCACCACAGTGACCACCACACCCAGCCTGGCTGCCAGCGCCACTGTGTGGATGAGAACCTGGAACGCAGGAACCACTACTTGGACCTGGCAGGCATCGAAAACTACACATCCCGCTTCGGAGCCGGTAAGTGGACCAGAGCCAGGAGGAAAAGAGGGGAGGAGAAATGCAGACCGTGGCCCTTTGAAGCCACATCCAGGGGCCCTCATTACTGCGGCACCTGCTTGGAGCCATTAGGTGGAACTACCAGCCCACTGCACTCCACGCCAGTACAAACATCTGGGCTCAGGATAGCACAATACATCAAGTGTTCAAGGCTAAAGCCCATCAACAGAACAAGCTGCTGTGAAGTGAAATATTCGGTCTTGTAAGCAGTAGCCTTGATCTGATGGGCAGTGATGACATGCCATCATTTTAATGTTGGTTCTGAGAGATCTGTGTAATGGCTGTTTTATAACCTTTCTTTAGATGAATTTGAAATGTTCCTATTGTTGAAACAGAAATGCAACATTTGTTCACAGTTGTCTGTGTGTGTCTGTCTTACAGCCCAAACTGCAGAGCCATCTAAAGCAGAGCCTCAGACCCGTTCATCTATCAACCAGACTCGTTCTCGCTCCCATGAACCAGAAAATGCCCACTCCCATTCCCACCACCGCCGCTTGCAAACTGTTGTGGACACCGTTGCTTCAGACAGCCTCCATCCTGCCCGGCCGAGAGGCCAAGACTCAGGGAAACATGCCCTCCGTTCTCCTAAGACACACAGCCGCACACCACCTGCACAGACCAGCGGCAGGGTGATGAGGAGCCGAGGATTCCCCCCTCCCCCGGCTCTTCCCAGTCAAACTCCCCCTCATCAGTCCACAGCCCCCTACCGCAAACACAAGCAGCGCTCCAAGGAGAGCCAGGCCTATCGGGCCTTAGGCTCTCTGGCAGCACCAGGACCAGTGGTGGAGAAAGAACAAGTGAGGGACCTGCCTAGCATGCTGCTCTACGAGGGCGGGCTGGCACAGGTGGTGCAGCGGCATGAGCATCACCATCACCATGAACACCATCACCACTACCACCACTTTTACCAGTCCTGAATCTCCACCCTGCCTGGGACAGCTCAGCAGACTCACTGCAGGGAGCTTCCTCCTCACTGTGCAGTTAGCCCTGCAGTGGCTTCCCAGTGGACACAGGATATGGGGGAGGAGATGAAGATCATGGGAAGGGCACCCCAGTGCTGAGATGTTATTAACCAGTGTTATGAAGACATTCAGAAGCTTGGGTATGCAGCAGGACAGAGAATCAGGGTCCCAAGACAGTGACAGAGGATCACAGTGGGGCTTTAGAGAATGCACAGAGGGACAGAAACGTTTGTCTCTTCCTTGCCCTGTGATCCTCTGCAAAAACCAGCAACACAACCCTTCCAGACCACTAAGCCAAAAGGTTTTTTAAGGAAAAGGGGGGACAAGGGGAAGAAAGACTGTGATGTAAAGATGAAACTATATGAAGGAACATGGGTGATAGGAGAGCGTAGCGTGTGTGTGTGTGAGTGTAAAAGTGTGAGAACAGTCTGAGTGAGTGTGTGTGTGAGTGTCATGACACTGGTGTCTGTTGAAAACCACTTGAAGTGCGCTCATGGGTGTGTGAGTATTTAAAGCTGGCTGTCAAGCGGGTTTTTGAAGATGAAAATGAAGATTCAGCATCCTCTAAGCAAAAATGGGAAGAAACATGTTGAAATGTTAAAAAAAAAAGAAGAGAGATCCCAAATCCGCTGCTACCTCTAATTTTATTCTAATCGTTTCATTGTAATGGTGACTTGGACTTAGCATTCAGAGGTTATTTTCAAATTACATCAAAACTTTTTATTTGAAAGAAATCATGTCATGCATCTGCATTGCTGACATATGGAGAAGCTCCTTGCATTTATTAACCAATGTTTGCTGTACATAAGGTATATATTGTTATCAATTTTATAAGCTTTATTGATAATGTGATATCTTTGTACTCACTCTTTGAAGCTGTTTGTTTCCCTTCACAACCACATTTTTACTAAGACCACTAGGAGCCTCATCTGTAGGAGACTATGTGCAGCTTTATCAGTGTCTCACACACTCCTTGTTTGTCTCTCTTTCTAGCTGTGACTTTGTAATTATGGCTAAAATCCCAGCTCTCAGCATTGGTGTTCACTAGCTCCACCTCACATCACAAATAAGACTACATTGACTGTATTGTTTTTTTTTTGGAAATAATCAGACAGCAGTAACCTTTTAGAAGGCTCATGTTTTGGGAATATTTGCATAAATTGATACCCTGTTACATCAGCCAGATTGAGGTGGGTGCACTCATTCATCAGTCTGAAGTTTGGCCTTTAAGAAGACTTATTAATGCAGGGAAATATTTTGCTGAGTATGCATGTTATCCTCAGTGCCCTTTTAGCAGATATTCACACCTAGGTGTCCCATGGGATGGTTGTGTGAGGATTTTCTTCATAGAATTTCAGGCAACCACTTTCCCTAACTAGTAGCTGCCATGTTGCTGTGGCCCAGGGTTGCACGGCTGCTCCCTCTGTTTCCATGGCATCTTCCTGTCCCCCAGCTGTCAGCAGGTCTTTCACCGTGCCGCCATGTGGCCTCAGCGCTCAGCCAACAAGGCTCTGTTTGTAGTGCAGCGGGGCGAGGGCTCTTTCAGCTGTCTCATTCCTCTGGTGCTGGATAACACTGGGCCCGGCCCACAGTCTCCACTGACCCCATAACTCACCGCTCATTGCTGTCCTGCCACCAGTACCAGGGACTCATCCCAGCCAGTCCCGTGTCACCTCTGGTCTGACAGGGTGTGAGCTAAGGCGGTGTTCATTATCTCTCTATTTTCCAGCATCATGTTGATGCCCTTCTGCAGCTATGGTCTTCTTTGAGGGTTGAAGTGCCTTTCTCGAACCTGATCCATTCAGAGGAAGCAAGTTGTCAACACATGGATTGTGCAAACCGGACCCCAGAGCCCACAATTGTTCAAACTATATCCTCTGTGTTTGATTGTGTTAGTCTGCGGTAAGGGCGTGCGCGTGTTTGTGATGAGCAGGAATGTAGTGTATGCCAGTCTTGCCCTCAGCCCTGTGGTGTCCTGTCACAGCTGCAGGCCGTCTTTTAGCAGAGGCACCAGTGAGACGTGTCATCTCGTGGGACCCGGTGGTGAAAACAGCCTCATACCCAGTTGGGGGTCACAGCTGTGCTCCATACCTCAGCTTCCTCACCTCACACTGCTTTTTTTTCTGGACCACAAGTCCTTGCTACTGAGAGCCTACATAACACTAACTTCTTTGTCAGTGCGTTCACCTCACCCAAATCAGTGTTGATACCAGTCCGAGCCTCCAAATATAAGCAGCCAGCCTACAGGGTGGTCTGATTCGACACGGTGAGTGAGGCCTTCTGAAAGAATTTGGGTGAGTCAGACCCAGAGCCAGGTTGCAATTTTAAAACTTCTTATACCCAGAGAGTTTTACCGAACACACACAGCTCCCACTTTTAAAGCCCCGCTTCACATCCATAGAATTAAATGAACTCACAGCAGAAAGCTCAAATAACTTTGATCAAGGGCGCCTCAGAAGCATTTGTTAAGGGATGGGAAACAGTTACTTTCTGTATTGTCACATGAACTTGGAGGGAGTCAACCTCATTCTCTATCCCAGCACTGTCACGACTGTTCTCCTGTCTGTTATTATACCATGTTAGTAGATCTCTGTGAGGAAATAAAGTCATGTTCAGGTGTTTTTTGAAGACGGGTCTGGAACGATCCGTCTTAAATCTACAAGAATTGATTTTTTTTTTATTATTATTATTTTATTTGTGTTTTGTATGTGAGCATGGGTGCAGTTTTTATTTAAAATGAAGAACACCTCTTTTAACGAACTAACCTTTTCATCTTGTGTCACACAAACTGCTTTACATGCACCATCCTCTGGCCTGTTGTATAGGATTGCCAATATTCAGTCACTACTCCATGTTAATACACTATTTAATGTGCCACTAATTACCTTTATAAGTTCCATGTATTAACATTTTTTTTTAATCTGATGTATATAGTGGACTGCAGAAAGGTTAAACCTGCATCATGTAGAAAGAATATAAGGCTTATTTATAATAAAATAACTGTCAAGCTATCTCACTTACCATACCTACTGTCAGACCCTGTCCGTTTCTGCTACCAATCCCACATAGCAAGAAGGAAACATAATCTCACAGACACACTGAAACATGGTGTTTGTTGTTAAACCCGTTTAGCCCTAGCTGCCCCCACTCCCTCCTAATATTTTTCATGCCTTTTATTTAGTTTATATAAGATTGTATTTGATTAATTGCTTTATTTATTTGATAGCAGATCTGTGCCAAGGGAAAATACCCTTTTATTAAAGTATGAACCTGTTCCTTATCTGACTGGATTCTGCATTCATTATTTGATAATATAATACAATGTGGATGGTGCATGTTGGATGTTATTATCCTGACAAATAGAATAGATTTTGCCTTGGAAAAACAATTTCAGATAGATTTACTTTTTCACTGTGTATCTACTGTTATTTTTGCTAAATATAGACTCATGATAGGGTGTGTGTGTGTGTGCGTGTGTGTTATGCCATGCATCTCTCCTCCGCTGTATTTTTACTGATGCTGTCACAGAGGGTCTACCAAATCTGACTGGCCACAGCCAGCTGCTCGCCACGCCACACTCCCGACACGAACACACACTTTCATTTGCAGCTTAGCAGCTTATCTCTCGTCGTGGCAACCGCAGAGAGTCTGCCTCTTGGCGCGATGTGATACAGTTTCCTCTCAACGAACAGGGCTATTTGTGTGAGCCAGAACTTGTATCATCATTACAAATGGTTTCTATTGTTACACAGCTTACAAAGTTATTATTAGACCTGCTTTACACATCTCTGGTATGAAAAAACACCGGGCACATCACAGGTTAAGTAAGTGGTTGCAGTTGTACTTGCATGATCTCTTTAAAGGTTATAGGATAATATCACACATAGTATCTAGCTTTAACTACAGCCACAAGCTTTGTTGCTTTAACATTCAAATGGGAGGATTCTAAAGGATCTCAGCACTTTTAAAGTCCCCTCCAATGATAAGACAGGCTTACTTGTACTTATCCTGGTGATTTATACATTTCAAAGATGGAACAGTCAGTATACCCCTGGCCTGAGGTGTATCATTAGGTGCATACGAAATAACATAAAGTACCCTCCCCAACTCACATAAGCCACTTATGAAAGTACTTCTACAACACATCAAACAACTGAATGATGTTTTTAATTTCATAAATTAAGCGCACATTGTGTCAGATTTTCTCTCTTTTAGCCGTCAAGCTTTTGTTAGCATTGCATCTGTAGAGAGTGAAAAAATATTAGAAGTGATTTAAAGATTGCACAAGTGAGCATCCATCAGTTCAAAATGAAATGTTTCATAAGATTCTGGCAGACGTAATGAATTCCATGCTCTGTGTAAATGGTTCCTTGCTGTATTTGCCATAACTAATGAAAACCATGACAGCTGGAGAGTTCAGCGTGAGGAAAACAAAAATGAGAGCTGCAGAAACCTAAAGTCAAACTTCTTAAAGCTGCTGTTCAGCCAAAAGTGGACTGTGTTCTGTCACTGGGACCTCCAGGATTCTTTTTGTCCTCTGACCTTTGACCTCTACACTTACATCTTCATTACCTTTACTGTCTCAGATGCAGTATAGCTGAGGGGACCCTTTCCTACTGTATCCTTGTGCATGTTCTCTGTAGCCTGGCATGAAACTTCCTCTTCTCCTTCTTCTTTTGACATTTCTTCTTCTTCTTCTTTTTTTTTACTCTGACTTTGATCTGTGCTCCTTTCAACTCTTCGCATATGTTGGTAATAGCCTTGGTGTTCATGGAGATTTACTTCTCCAGTGCAGAGTAACGGTTGAAAAATGCATTCACGCCTTTTGAAATGACAGCACTGGAGACAGTGTCCTTCTCTCATCTGTAATCCTGTCTCTGCTGCTCAGTCGCTTTAGTTCAGGACTCTTCAACTCTTCTCCTTCAAGTGTGTCAGGTAAAGGAGATAAAGGTGTGGAACATGTTTTACAGGTTCAAAATAAAGTTTGCTTTGGCGTTCTTAAGGAAGGTTATGCCATGCTTACTGCTGTATAGTTCAGCTTTCTGAATTTGTCCTTACTGTTTGCAGCCTCAGTCTGTAGTGCCAAGGCTGCTGGAGGTTCACGTCCACATCATATTAGCCTGTGGTGTCCATAGATTTTACACATGCAAATATGTCCAATCTTTACTGCAGTTAATCTTTTCTAATCAAATTATTTCAGACCTTTTAAAATAGTTATACAGTGTGTAATAATTTACTTTACTAACTGGAATACCAATATGAGTCTAAAGCCTGCTTAATTCTCAGCTGTAAAGGGACCAAAGGTCATCGCCTTACAACATAAGTCTGAGCAAAGGGTATGATCATTTATAGATGAACTCTACCAACAGCAATTATAGTGAGCAATTACTCTACAGGAAAAAAACAGCAATAAGGGGAATATCTCAGTACTGCACATCACAGAGGTGTTAAGGGCTACAAGCATTTTATTCATTTATACTCCTACAAATCTGCCAGTGAGGAAATGAATGTGTGCTAAGGGATGTAAAAAGTATCCAGTGTGATTATAAGCAATCAGCGCAGCATCATTTCTGTAAAAAAGGAAAAAAGAAATCAGTTTTTACATCTGATCATTCAAATAACAATAACAGCATATTAGGTTTTTAGGTATTTAAATGTATGGAGAGCTTACATAAGTTGGGACTGTAATAGGATAAACCTTTGCTGTGCATGTGTACTGTGTTTTGTTGGTGTTGTTGGGAAACCAGGGTTACTGGGGCTGGTCTTATTGGGTACAAATAAACCTTATATCTGTTGCCACTGGCAAAAAAAAAATAAGAAATTATATTGACTTAAATATGTGGAAATGAGAGGCTGCCATAATGTGTCCTGTGTGCTTTGTTTCCAGCAGATAGGCAGAGAGCTTTGAAGTGTGGATTGGCACAGCAGGGTGCTAGCTTCTGTAAAAGCAAGATGCTAAACGCTAAGGGATGAGAAGGACATGAGGTAGTCTATTACCAATACAGGAGCAAAGAGGGAAAAAAAGGCAAATCCAATGATAATGTACATCTGTTCCAGTGAATTTATGAGCTTTGAACATTTTTTCATGTGGGATAAGTGGATCCTTTTTCTTACAGAATCTCAGAACTTCAAAGCAGATTCGCTTTGGATAATGCAAATGATCAGAATATGCCGGTTCCTGCCTACTCAACAGCATGAAAAGAAAGAGGAAAAAGAGAATTAAAGCTAATTGCCATGGCACTCTTTTATGTGCGCAAAGAAGGGCAAAAATAAAACACTTCAATTATTGTCAAGTTCATTCAATTAGGAAACAAGCTGACAAAGTGTTAAAGTTCAGCCTGCCTGACACAATAACATTTGCATCAAATGTCACTTTCCAATGTCGACATTTCTTTTGTTATATCTGATGAAATTATAATTAGCAGGATTAAATCACAGCTGGTGCACGAAAGAGAAGAGGCGACTTGGTTCAGCTCAGATTCTGTGGTGGGCGGGGCCAAGGTTGATGTTATTATCCATTGGTCCAATACATTGCTGCACACACAGTGCTTGCTCTCCAAATAAGTGAAAAACATTTTGATACTGAAACAAAATAATGATTAATGATTGAAAACACTGCCAACTTTTTGTTTGCCTTCACAGTGAGAAGTTTTACAAACGCTCAGATTAATAGCAGGCAGCCAAACACACAAAGAGGAGCCATTTGTGTCCAGGAGACTTTCTTAGTTTTTGCTGTGTCTTCACTATGCATTTGTATCTGTCTGACTCGAGGACAATAGGCACTGTTAACTAACTGCATTTGTCACTGCCAATTTGTAGCAGAAACACATTTGTCATCAGCACAAAGCAAAGGTCATGAGAGTGCTGAATGACTCCATACTTCAGCACTGCTATAAGTCTGCTGAGTCCATCCAACCCCACAGGGCACCTTTATTCCACTGTAAATTCAAACAGAAGCATTAAAGCAATGAGTGGCCCAGTAACCTTTACTTTATTATAAGTATAGCACTCACACAGTATCCAGGGGGAGTTAGGACCACACTGCTATAATCTATATGTTTATATGTTGGCTGCAATGATGTGATGTAAACGATTATGAAGGAGTTAAATTCTTAAGACAAAGACGCAGATATTGATTGAGCAGGGTTGAGCTGGCCTGGTTGTCACCTGCCCGTCTCAGGTCCTTTCATGCCACAGAGTGGTGACAGCTGGGACCACCTACAGGGGCCACCACCCACAGGGGCCACCACATTGAACGTCACATCTGTGGGTGATGTCACAGTGGGTTCATCCATCTTTACATACAGTCCACAGAGATCATACAACTGTACCTAAACTGCAGCTGTTGTAAAACGATAAAGTTTATTAATTTAAAATAAATCATCCAAGTTTGCCTTGTCCTTTAAAGTTCACACATTAGACCTGAAACTATACGTGAAAATAGAGCTCATGAAAAAAGAAACATGAAGGCAGCAGTCTATCTTTTTACTTTATTTCACAAAAAAGACAGTGAAACTTCTTCTAAATCCTCCTCTCTGCACTTCCAGAGACTGACTCCAGACTTCTAGAGATAGCAAATGAATAAAACAAGGCTCCAGAAAGTTGCAGTGGTTTTTAGCAGATCATTGGAGCTCTTTCTTTTTGCAACATCAAAGGCAGCCGCAGCTCTTTGATGTGGCAGCATGCTGTTTAAGGTACAGACTGAATAGAGAGATGTCAAGCTGCAAGGTGCCTCTGTAGTTTACGTTGAGTGCTGCAGAGAGCTGCAGATGAAAGGAGCAAACAGAGTTTGATAATGAATGTCCAACAAGTAGGACCCATCTCAGACAGCGCACACTCAGCAGGGTGCCCGCGCTAACCTTGAGCGCATCACCCTAAACCTGGAGACCAGACTCCTTCAACTTGGCTGCTCCTGCAAAATCGGGGGGCTCTCAGATGTGAGCTTTAATCTTCCTGTCAATTAAATCCTGATTGACACACACACCCATACACACATGGTCACACAAATGTGCTCCCTTTAACCAGTCAGCTCTGAGGGCGATGCCATCCACTTCTGTTGAATGCCTCGCTTTCTGGCTTGGAGTGGCTTTCCAGTAGATGATTTATTGCAATAATACAATAACAATATCTCAGGGGATGTATGTGCAGGAGAAAATTCTTCACTAAATGATTCAGAATAACTCTAAATACTTTAAATGTTACAAACATGTACATTTGAAACTTTTAAACATCATATTACAAAGTACAGAGAGGTGCTAAAAACAGGTTTTTAGTTGTAGTCTTTATTATAACCAAAACATTTGAACACAATCTTAAATGTATATCTATGTGTGCAGTGCTGTGCAGTCTTTTCCAGTATCAGAACTTGTGTACTTGCATATCTCCACTGTATACCAGATCACAGTCACAATGTGATGTGATGTGCTGAATTGCTTCTGGGAGTTCTGTGTCTGGCAAACCAATCTGTAGAATTACAGTGCATCGGTGCACCTGGCCTAACACTGAGCTCACCACATGTGCTTTTGATATTTGCACAGAAAGAATGCGCAGCCACGCAACGGCCGCAGCCAAACTATTCTATCTCTGCTACAAGAGTGGGAAGGCACCAGCAATGAAATAAGCTGTGATTCACTGACATGCAGTTTAATTGTGACTCAGAAGATTATGTTATTTAGTGCTGGGTAGGAGTTTTTAGAGGAGAACACACAGCTCAACTGACTGGACCAAGAATCAGCTCTCATGCCTAATAAACTGCAAGCTGATGATTCTTCAGGCCAAGATAAAGTCAGGCCGTCTGTGGGTCTGTTATTAAAAGCAAACACACTGCCATAGCATTATTGATAAATAAGAAAAATCCAGTCTCTGTGCATGGAGTGTACTTTTACAAAAACCCCCCAAAAAATCTCTATGACAACACAGAGCAGAAATACACAGCGATATCTTTTGGGATTGTGGCAATACTTCTTATTGACGATTCCTTACTGTCTTTCTTATCCGTCCAAACTTTCTCCAAACCTCCTGCTGTGATTTAGATGACAGAACTCCACCTTAGAGTTTCATGCAAGATGCCTGGCAAAGAGCACTCTGCGTTACACTCCCCTTGGTGGAGAGGCCCGTTCCTTTGACAAGAAGAAAAAGGCGAAGATGAAGGTGACGAGGAATAAGAAGTAGAAGAAGAAGTAGTAGAAGAAGAAGTGGAGGAGAAGAAACTCCCTTTTGAAACATTTATTCCTGTTTATCTTTGACTACTTCTGCTTACATGTTTGAGGATTTTCCTACTGGGCTGAGTAAGAACAGTATGAAGTAATCATGATACTCAGAAGGGAGCTCAAATATCAATGACATGAGCTGGTTTGGAGTTTTTGTGCACTCTTTCTACTATTCTAACATAAAAGCATATTATCATATTACCCACAGATGATTGTACCCTTCGTTTCTATTCAGTGATTACACATCATTTGGGGATTTCTTATACGCTGCAGTGTGCACAGGGATTTAAATAACGGTAAAAAGTCAGCCCCTGAGTTATAAAAACAACGACTGTGACAAAAAGGGGAAGGGGAAGGAAATAAAGAAAGTCCCGGGCTCTTAAGCAAACCATGTTAGATTATAAATACAACAGTTCCATCAAGTGGCTGCAACACCAAACTACAGCTTGCATAGAGCCTCCTATTTCCTGCAATATTAGCTTTCTGGTGCTAAATCCACGATTTCTATTCAGTGCCGCAACTTCTGCTTTAAAAACAAAACAAACCCCACTATAATTCCTCTTTATTCACTTCAGCATGCAGTAACGGCTGCAGACCTCTGACAAGAGGATGTGGAAATGTCATCGCACCTCAGTGAACAGTGGGCTGTGGCCTGTGGCAGACTGTATGTCACCAACTGCACATGCCAAGCTGCCTTCTGTGAAACCCTGCTTTTCTTTTCTTTCAGAAACATTACGCACAGTGGCACACTGTTCTGTGTGTCAGTCAGTGTTAGTGTTTGAGTGTCGCTGTTTAGTTTACTTTGCTGAAACCATTTAGTTTCCATTTACACATTAGGGACTTCATCAGGGTAACAGAAGTTTCACTTTCAGTTGTGGAATGAGGAAGAGGATCATACAGTGTCTCTGCCCAGAGGGACACATGCAATGGAAAGGACTCTCTGTTGTGAGTGATAATTTTGTGTGTCTGTTTTGTGTATTTGGACATGCGTTAGTGGAAAGGTGAATTACAAGACATTGGTTTGTTTGTAAAGACAGGAATGTGTTCGTACGAATCATCAGGTGTCTGATTCAGTAACAAAATGAAAATGAAGCCTCATTGTATCATATTTCTCCTGACAGACTCCAGGACTGAAGTACAGGCACAGGAAATAGATGCTGGATGTGCCTGAGCACGGGCCCTGACATGCAAACAGCATGTTTGCCCAGGACCTTGTGCTGAAACAACGGACAGTGATCCTGCACGCGCTGTGCAGCAGTGGGTCGGCTGAACATCTGGAACAGGTTCTGGACATACTACTTGCTCAGGGGGAGCTCATATGGGAGGACTACCAGAACATTCAAGTACCTGGACGGGCACTGCATAGGAATGCTAGACAGTTGCTTGACTTAGTTTATACAAAGGGTGAGGAAAGCTGTGGACTCTTCCTCTCTGCTCTCAAACAGGTGTTACCTGCAGCGCAGGGAGCTAGCCTCTCCTTTTCAGGTTGCTGCCCAAATCTAGAAAATAAGGAGGAAGCTCAGAGCACATCCACACGGACTCTCCTGAGTCAAAGGCCCGACCTTGTCTGCCAGCTACAAGGCTGCATTGAAGGGCTCCTGGAGACTCTGGTTGAATCAAATCATTTTACCTCAGCCGACTGTGATGACGTGCGACTACCTGTTCACACACCCACTCAGCAGGTAAGCACCAACAGGTTTTATACACATTATTAAAATGTGGCTCGGCAACTACTTTGTCCTTGTTCATTGTTCTTCATTGTTCACCGGTCTTGGAATAAAGCTGGTGCTTGTTTTTAGCATAGGTATTTCATACAGGAGGACAAGTTGTTCTTGTCTTTAATTTAACCCAAACTACTATGACATAAAAATTGCTCATTAACTTTATTAATTAATCCCACTCTCATGTCCATATTGTTCATTGTTCATTTGTCAATCAGGCCAGACGTCTTCTTGATCTTGTCAGATCCAAAGGTGAGTCAGCAGCAGCAGTTATCCTGCAATACATTCAGCGTACACAGGAATCACAGGAATCCACATCCCCACTGAGTCAGAACACATCAACTCCTCCCAAAGGTCTGCAGGTTTCAAAATCATACCATAAAACTATTACAGTTATACTGTATTACTGCTTTAAGACCCCCAGTTTTTGTTCTACATTTTAGGAAATACACTGTATACAGGACATGATCTGTGATCATTTTTTCCTGTTTGTTTATCTGGACCTTTTTTAAACAGAGTTCTTCAAGTACCAGAAGAAGCTGATCAGCTCTGTGTCTGCCCAGTCATATTTTCTAAGTACTTATGGGGGGACCAGCCACATGTCGCTGGATGACATTTACACTGAAGGCCAACTGGAACTAGCTCATGACTGTGTTGACATCAGTGCACCTTTAGGCCTGGAGGACGTAGTTGGTTCAGCAGGTACAGTTAATGAGGAGGCCGATACAGTTCTGGTGTCAGGGGAAGCAGGAAGTGGAAAAAGCACTCTACTCCAGAGGCTACACTTGCTCTGGGCTCGAGGGGCTGCCCTCCAGGACTTTCTCCTCCTATTCCCATTCAGCTGTCGCAGGCTGAACTCTGAAAGCAGAGATATGTCTGTCCAAGAGTTGGTGTTTCAGCATTGCTGCTGGCCAGACAGGGAACAGGAAGAGATCTTCCAGTTCATCGTGGATCACCCACATCTCATCCTCTTCACTTTTGATGGCCTTGATGAGCTCAAGCAGAGCTTTTCAGATGAGCACAGATTATGCTGCCCCACCCAGCCTGCACCTGTCCATGTACTGCTCTTCAACTTAATCCAGGGTTTCCTAATGAAGGGGGTTCGCAAAGTGGTCACTAGTCGTCCAGAGGCAGTGGCGCCTTTGTTAAAAAAGCATCTTCGCAAAGAGGTCTTCCTCAAAGGTTTTTCCCCAGCTGGGATTGACATTTTTGTGAGAAAGCATCACAGTGACTCCACAGTAGCTGCTAAAGTTTTACAATCCTTACAGACAAACACAGCTTTGCTTGGACTGTGTCATAGTCCAGTTCTCTGCTCGATTGTCTCACAGTGTCATAAGGAGCTGCTAGGCTGTGGAGAAGGCAGCCCGCAAACTATCACAGATGTGTACCTGATGATCTTACAGCATTTTCTCCAGCACCAGAGCCCCATGAAGAGCTCTGTGGGGTTGGGCTGGCTACAGGAGCACCTAAAAACAGTCTTGCGTATGGGGCAGCTTGCCTTTGAAGGGATAGCAACCAGCTGTTACGTTTTCTCAGGTGCCGACTTGGAAATATGTTGCATTACTGAAAAGGATATCTGCACAGGCTTTCTGATGCAAAGCAAAGATATGTCCTCTTCTCAAAGTATACACTATGAATTCCTTCATGTCACAATGCAGTGCTTCTTTGCTGCACTCTATATTGTTCTGTCAACTAACACTGACCGCTCAGCGATCCTTACACTCTTTAAGCTACAACAATTGAAGGAGACAGGATGCTTTGGGGCCTGCTTGCCTTCCGCGGACCAACAAAAGCACGCTTTTGAGGAGGACGCAACAGCAGAACAAACACCAAATCTGCAAATCACGGCCACTTTTGTGTCTGGACTGCTGTCCCAGCGCCATCAGAGTCTGTGGCTCCACTGCTGCTCCAGTGCTATATTGGAAAAGAAGGCCAGGCAGGTGGAGAGGTGTCTTTCCAAAGGCATGCAGAAACACTTCAAGTCGATTCCTCAACCTGTACAGGGGGAGAAGAAGAGCATGCATGCAATGCCTGGTTTTGTCTGGCTTATCAAATGCATCTATGAAATGCAGGAGAGCAGGATTGCTAAAGATGCTATGAGTAAGCTGGAAGTGGACCATTTGAAACTGACATACTGCAACATTGGTCCTGTGGAGTGCACTGCACTTGCCTATGTGCTCCAGCATTTAAGAAACCCAGTGGGCCTCCAGCTGGACAACAACTCTGTGGGTGATGTTGGGGTGGAGCAGCTTCTTCCCTGCATGGACATTTGTAAATCTTTGTAGTGAGTATTTGAAGGGTTTAAATCCTCTTCTGTTAATTCAATTCATTACCTGCAACAAACTCCAACAGCATTTAACGCTGTTATGTTACAGTGTCTGTGTTTTTCCTTTATCAGCCTCAGAAATAATAACATAACAGACGAGGGTATCCGCAAACTTCTTGCCAAAGGGATCCAATGTGACAACTTTCAGAAAATTGCGTAAGTATTGTCAAGGTACTCAATACAGTATAGTTAGCATTGACCATTTATCATGTATATGTTATTTTGCATAATCATTTTGTTTCCCTCCAGGCTCTTCAACAACAACCTAACTGATGCTTGCACACAGCACTTTTCCCATCTTCTGAGGACCAAGCAGGATTTTCTTTCTTTAAGGTCAGCACATATTAACCACTGTAGTCAGATGTGGCACTGATACTAGACAGCAGCTAAAGTATAACAGATCCGGTTCTTTATCTCTTTTCAGGCTGGGCAACAATAATATAACGGCAGAGGGAGCAAAGCAGCTGGCAGAGGGACTGAAAAATAATCACTCACTTATGTATTTAGGGTAAATGTTTTCTTGCAATTTTTCATGCATTGTGTTTGGTTGGTGTTTCTATTTGTTAATGGTACTCTGTATTTCAGGCTTTGGGGCAATAAAATAGGTGATGCAGGAGCAGAGGCCCTTGCGAGTGCCCTAGAGAACAGCAAAACTCTGTTGTGGCTCAGGTAATACTTGCTTTGAATAATGGCACAATAGTTGGGCTTTGACAGTGTAATGTATTATAATATGGCCCCCCTCTGTGTTATGCTGATGTTACAACATCAGCACATGTATTTTGCTGTTCTGGACTTGAACAGGATTATAACCCTATATTCTGTAATGGCAGCCTTGTAGGTAATGGTGTGGGGAGTGTGGGAGCTTGTGCCCTGGCAAGAGTCATCAGAAACAGCACATCACTGGAGGAGCTTTGGTAAACAACGCACACACGTTGTGCTTATGCCTATCATTGTATTTAACATCTGCATTAACTGGATGCGAGTATGTTGCTGAACAGTGCCTAGTGCTAAACAGGCCCCACCCTCTTATTCCCTGTAAAAAGGTTGACAGAGAACTGCATAACCAGAGCCGGGGTGGAATCTCTGATCCAAGCTCTTCAACACAACACTCATGTGAAGTCAGTATGGTAGGTGATGCACACATTCCTCTTCAGTTTTTATGTTCTGAATTTGAGGCAGTGCATGACTGGTTGCAGTATGAAGACACTGATAACTGTTTCCTTCTCCTGCAGGTTGAGAAACAATGACCTCAGTGCAGAGGAAGTAGAAGAAATGACACAACAGGAATCAAGGCTTATCTTTTGATTGTTGAAGTAGGTCGGTCAGTGAAAGGTGCTGCCATACAATGCTCTGTTTATAAATATTTCTATGAAGCAGAAATGTAAAATGTGAATATGTATGTAAGTTAATTTGTTCAATGAAATATAAGAAATATTAAAAAAAAATAAAATAAAAATACACTATTGTATACTTTTTTGGGTCACTACACCACAACACAACAACCACATCATCACTACAGCTTTAATTAAAAACACCACTATAGCTTTAATTTAATCAACTTTATTATGTAAAAGAATGACATTAACATTTGAAGACATTATAATATTATGACCTGTTAATTTAAAAAAACAAAGAAATCTTGAATAAAACATTCCATTAATATACTGTTAATAATAGTAACCTTTATACTTTGTTTATAAAGCTGAAGGACTTTTGTTCTTAAAGAAACATTCTCAGGAAAAAAAATATCAACTGTTCATTGTGATGTTAATAGTGAGTCTGTGATAAAAACATCCACCCTGTTCAGAATCATTACTATACATCATGTAATGCTCTTTCATTCTGTGTAAATCCTCATTACTTAGAAAAAGCTTTGCCAGAATAGTGTTGTATTCATTTATACACTTTTTCTCACTGTCTAACAATCATCTCTCCCACAGTGATTGTACCTTTTGAGTTCATTCAGCAGGAGGCAGCAAAAACACCAGCACAAACATTTAAAATCATCATTCACATCACTGAGATTCTGTTACAGTGTGAATGTAAAACAGCACACCATGCAACAGAATCTCACTTTACAGACAATGTGACTACAGCATCTGAGTTTGTCTATGACAAACAGGACTGCATTGTCAAATACCTGTATACCTCACACAAACTTGCAACTATTTTCATACCGGTTAACATTCAATATGTATACCCAGACAGCACAGTATTTGTCAGTGTGTAATTAACCTGGATGTTTCTTTGACTTAATACAAATATGTCAAAAAGTTTAGTCACATTAATTCAAGTCCTGCTTCAGATAATCTATTCTAATGGCATTGATGTGGACTTTTAGCAGCTCCTTGGCTCTAAATATGCTTTTGCTTAATTAGCAACATATTTGAGCGTCTGCAACAAAACATTTTTTCATGATGATGATTTTCAACATGATTTTCCCCACTGAGTTCTGACGGATATTATTCAATCATTTTCTCATTATTCAATCACTTGTCTCTGTATCATTGAGAATGTTAGGCTCAATGAATTGTGTTGAATACAATGTATGACCATGTTTGAAGAGAAAAGTGATATTTGTTCACCTGACATTTAACCAGAGAATAAAAACAACAAAAAAGACCAGCATGAAAAAAAATCCCCTGATAACGTTAAGCTTTCAGTGCTGTGATCCTTAGTCCTAACATGGATACGTTTAACATTCTAATGACAGCATATGTCTTGTAACACTATAGCCACAGCGCATCAAATATCATCATTTTTAGTGTAAACGGTAAAGATAAAAACTCCTTTTCCTGACAACCCCAGTTGACAACAAACCGTATATTGTCCAACATGTGAGAGAACAGAGCTTAGATATGATGATCTGTGGGTCAGTACTTTGCTTAAAATCCTGAACAACAGATTTTAAAAGCCACTTTCATCCATTTCTAACAGGACCATTAAATATGCAGACTAAAATCGGAAGCTGTCACACACCATTCAAGCTGATAAAATTACTTTACAGATCAAATTTCAAAGGCATGGGTAGGTATGAAGATAGAACTGGGAAAATGTCTGCTACTATTTTGCCACTTGATATTTCAGGCCTAAAATGTTTGTGGAAAAGTAGGAAACGGCTTCTGTTGTGCTCCAAAACTCTGTCTGGTATTAAAGCTTGTACAGTGAGCCTTGTGACCTAGCAAAGTATTTCCCTTTCCATTTTAAAGGCTGACTTCACAATGGAGCTTTGGGTAGATCTGAAGTAGTGAGCCAAAAGAGGTTGTACTAATGTTTCAAGTCCTTCTGTTGCACCACATAGGGACCACATCTGGGACTTTTTTAAGGGTTTTAAATGCTATGAAGTCTTATTCAACTAGTCTTGTATGTAGATTCACTTTACCCAAAGAAGTAGCACCCACTTTCCCACATAGACAAAACACGTAGAACAATTCATAGTAACATTCAGTCTTTAACTGAATCACGTTATGAACACACAGGGAGGCATATCAGTGGTTTACTGATGACACATGGACGTAGAGATGTAGGAGTGGTGGAATGGCAAATTCATGAACATACAATTAACACTTTTTTCCCCTAAATGAAGACTCAGAATAACAGTAGTCATCTTTAGTGAGTCAATACAGTATAGACAGCTGACAAGGAGTGGTTATGATGATGAATCTATAGCAATTACTTATGAAATTCATTATACTGGCCCAGTTGAACCTAAAGAATCAATAGCCCAAGTAAGGAAAGACATGACATGAGATGAACAGACAGGGAAAGCAATTTTGTCCTCTTGAATTAGAATAAGGCTCATCTTCACAAGTCTGTTCATCAATCTGACGATGATGGGAGCCTCATATCCAGGCTGAGATGCTGACTGATTGAGCTGTTATACATGCAAATTGAGCCAGAGCAGTTCAATCTCTAAATCCACTATGCTCCACACCCAGGCTTTTTCTCAAGTGTCTATAAGTAGTGCATGTCCATGATTGTGATTCCTTTGTCTGGGTCCAATATAACACTTCTAAGCATTTTCCATTTAGATCCACTTGTCTGGTTCCAGCAAGGATAAAGGATATGTTGCTGATCTCCTTTAAAAAAAAAAACAATTCTTGAATCCCGTTTCCAGCAAACAAACAGCACAGGCTGTGAACTGACGCGTGTGAGTTGAGTCAAACAGCCCCTCGGATGGTCAGGAATAAAGACTCACTTGAGTTACATACTGCATGCTTTACCTCAAAGACACACAAACAAACCAAAAAGCTGCTCATGTCAAAAAATATTCCAGTTGTTTCGGAACAACACCACAAGTGCTGGATCGTTATCAGCATGTGAGAGCGAGAGTACAAATGTTCAGTGTTGGTTTTGATGCACTGGGGTCCCATTACACCGGCTCACTGCTACCCACTTAAGGGGGTGCAGCCTCAGGGAGAACAGGTTTCTGTAAGCACCGGTGAAAGAGTGCAACCACAATATCTTACTTCAGTCAAGTGTTACTGAGCTTTATGGCCTGCCTAGGTTCTCAGACAGAAAACTCAGAACCGCCACGTCGACCTTGGGTCAAGAGCAGGAGCCTCCGCAGTCGCAGTCCTGTAAATGGATTGCACCAAAGCAGCGATGGTGGACCCCCAAAAACAGCTTTCATTCCGTCCCATCTCATGCGACGCTCCCATGTGGGCTTCTCATTTTTAAGACGTTCAATCTCCTGCAAAACATTCAATTGAAATATTCCTAAATTTTTCATGGTACTTAAATGAACACTATAGATACATTCGCTCAGGTTTGTAAAGTTTGTTGGAGCCTAAGGTTGCCATGGTCAATCAGTGACCCTCCCTGCCACGCACATACACAATTTGCTGAGAGAAACAAAGCTTGTGGAGGAGACCTATCAATACTGACCGTCTCATCATTGCAGATGGAGTGAATCTGTGTTCCAAACATTACAGCTGTGAAAGTGAGAAAGAGGATGGCTTCCAGACAGAGGAAGATCAGCAGCAGCACAGACACCCCTGGGGAGAACTCACTGCACTCTGCTCACAAGACATAAAAAGGATATTTAGTATGCGCTAAACAACTGGCTTACAAGTCAACAAAACACCAACTAATTTAACAATAAGCAATGAAGACACCAAAGGTGTATATCTTATTTTCTCTGACAAAGAATAGGCCACTGGGTTAAAACTGCTACAAATAAATAAAGACCTTCAAATAAAATTCTGGGAATTAATAATTCAGTGAGTGAATTCCCCTGTTTTTATCCGGGCTTGACCTGGTAGAATGTATTTAATTGCAAGGTCACATTATCATCCAGCAGAGGGCAGCAGAAGCTGGAGTTGAATGTAATATAATCTTCATTTTCTGGTTTACTCCTACACAGAGACCCACGAGGGAATGAAGAAGAGATCGATGACAACTTTATGAGGATTGTGCAGCTCAACTCTGATGACCATAAAAAGGGTATGAAAATCTCTTGTTTTTCCACTCTGTCTGCTTCTCTTCATCCCTCTAAGCAATGTTACGCTTTGTATACCGAACAGCAAGATCCTGCATTTGTGTTTTGACCATGTTATGGTCACAGCTGTAAGACCGAGAAGTCTCACCGTTCCACTGGACTTTAATACAGGTGAAGAAATGCATGCCACTGAGGCCCAACGCATGCGCAGAAATCAAGGCTATGTACATCTGCAGAGAGAGAAACACAAAAAGATGGAGAGATAATATAAAAAAAAAATGTAAAAGAAAGCAACCGAGTTGCAAACTGTTAAACACTGTATCTTTAGAGATGACTAATTATCTATGACAAACTGAAATAAGAGTTATTTAAACATTTAACAACACAGGTGACCTTGTGCCTCACCCCATATAAGAGAGCGTTATGTTCTGGTACTCAACAAAAGTTCGTGTCAGCATATGAAGCCATAAAAAAATGCTGATGCTGTCACAAATGGCCATGGAAGCACATTAATGTCAGCCTGTTCCTGCTGTGCTCTACATCATTCTTGCACTGTGCACCTTAGTGGGTAATTCCATCATGAAATAGAAGTTACTGGGAAGATGTGTAATATGTGCATTTGGATCCCTACCCCGCCCTCTTGTTAACTTAACTACTCCTGTGTACTTACAGTGAAAAGAACAAAGAATCTCTGATTCTTCTCTCCCACACAGTTATTGACCCACGGACAGTGATGATCCATTTTCCGGATGCATCGTTTACAAATACTGCAGGCAAGAAAGGGAGATTAATGCACAACAACCCAACTGAAAAATGTAAGAGCCATCAGTTTTCAAGAAAAACAAGTATACAAATGTTATTAAAAAAAGAGCTTGCTGTTCAGATGTGGTGCAGGACTGACCTGCAGTGGTGTGCCCTCTCAGGCTTGATGCTGCAGCACTTAGGGCACTTGTAGATGACCTCCCCAGGCTTCAGCTGCAAGCTCTCCATATACTCCTTTGTTGCGTTGCCTTTAGGAACTGCACCCTAGGAAAAAACAGAAAGGCCAATGCTACCAATAAGAGCTTAGAGAAGCCAAGCTGTGTGTATTTTGTGAATACTTAGAGAATTAAAGTATAAATACTTTTTTTTTTCACCATTATACCAACAACAACCTGCCATATTTGTCCTGTAATGTATGATGTATGCTGCATGTTTGGCTTCCTCCCCCCTCTCTTTTATCCTCTGTCCTGTCTACCTCTTATTACCCTCCTTCACCTTCGCCATTAGCAGGTCCACCTTATGCACTAGGACCTGCTCATAAGGGGGGATTCCTTAGATCTCTTTTGTATCTGTGTCCTTAACCTTGCTTGTTCTTACTGCGTTTAATATCCTTACCGGGTCAGTCAACATGGTGCGCAGATGGGAGGCCAATGCAAGGACAGCCAGGGAGTTGAAGGTGGCCCCATTCAGCAACGAGTACCAGAAGTTCTTAGCAGGGAGAAGCATGACAAAGTTCACCACGAACTCAGCATACAGCACCAGGAACCAGGTCATGGTTGCACACACCATACCACAGCTGTCCTGAATGAACCACAGTGTACGGTTCCCTGCTGTGTGGCCCACATGGGGACCCCCAACCATCACTCCAGCTGCCAGGCTCCCTGTTTCGACATCTGCGCCTGCAGACAGCAGCGGATGGTGCTGCTCCATATCTCTTAGCCGGTGGTTTGAAGACTGCATTCTGCCCTGTGGAGAGGAGAAATGTTTGACACAAGACTGGATTTAGGGCCACCGTTTTCCACATTTAAAAAGACATAAGGTAATTACACACCATTTTTTAGAATCTCTTAGACGAAGAGGCACCAGGAAGAAAATGTTGCAGTGCTTGTGTTATAATAGTATATTCACAAATAAGGCTGAAAGTGTTAAAAGACCTTTCAGAAGAACTAACGGCTAAAGACTGGAGATGATTTTGACAACAACCATCCAGGTGCCACCAAGAACAACCAAAGTAATTATGAGGATGATTTTTCATGATTTTTCCACTGGTCAAGGTAGTTTGATAAGTGATTTTTAACTTTAGACTAAACTCCTCAAGTTGTTATTTAACAAAAGAGATGAGTCACCGGAGCTTTTGGCTTCAGTATTTATGTCAAGGTCACAAGAGAACATTCGGGTCCAGCTAGAGAAACTATGTCCGTGGCTTCAAGATAAATCAATGGCTATCCTGGTCCCTTTAGGAAACTGATCCTGCGGCTGAGGTGCATGTGCCCAAGAAATACAGGCTAATAATAATCTGTAGACCCAGATACCTGCGGTTAGCGAGCTTCATTGAAATTCACAGAAGCAAAGTAAACCAAAATAAAGCTTTAAATTCTTTGGCATAAACAAAGTAAAGTCAAACTGTGATTTACTCTAAGATCACCTGGGGATCTAAACCACCCATCTGTTCATGCTGAAAGTGTGAAGGAGATTTTATTCTCGCCTATAGTTTGTTATTGCACACAAAACATTTATTCTTCCATTCTAAGATTCACATAAGTAACATGTAACTTTAATACAGTGAAACAATATAATGTAGTTACAGTTCATTCACAGCAGTGTGTTTACTGTGACAACTGCTTATTAAGCCGATACAAATAGATGACCATATACTTTTCTATTAACTTTTTTATTTATCTAAATAAATCACTGAATTAATTTTTTCAAAGCATTTCATTAAAAGCAATAGTTACTGTTACTGATGGTACTAATGAAGTATATATTTGTGTATTTACCTGTATAGGTCCGAGGTGCTGAACTGACATAACAGTCATTCTCCTCTTTTGATATCTGTCATCAACTCGGACAGGAGCGATATTATGAACTTGCTCTGCACGTGTGTGACCCCAACTGTCACTGAATGTCATGACACAGTTTTTGACACCGACCACAAATACCACATCACACCATATGTTAAAGTCAATGACATATAGCTAAAATGACAACGTCACACTGAAAAATCATGTTGGCTGACTTACCAACCATATGCTTTTTAATCATTACTACAACAGAGCAGACCTACAGTGGGGCTTATTACTTTTGATGATGTAAGTTACTGGTAGCCTCTGATGTAGTGCTTTTTTGCAAATGACCTCTCATTAGGTAATTAAATCGAATGAAACACCTCCAGTGAGATGTGTGTGTGCAGAACTAAGCTGTCAGTCTTCAGCTGACTGGCCAAACAGGCTGCTTCTTAATACCCCACTGACATTTGTTTCTGCTTGCATTCAAAAACTTTCCATGACAGTGCATGTTATTTAAATCGCTTACAAAACACTGCTTTTTGCCTTCAATTATGAAATCCCCTAAACAGCAAAGCGTTTTTTTCTGAAGTCAGAAAATACAGATCATCATTTTCTGTGGATGTCTAGTTAAATCCTTTAAGTGATTTTTACAGTAACTGGTCCAACGTTCTGTAATTGTGTGTTAAATACATCTCAGTCAGTGTGGATTGTGAAATTTGATAACATTGGAATGTATCTGTTGTGTCTTAGTTGTGCAGTAGATCTATGCATCAGCTGGCTTCAGGATGTGACTCTGGTTACATTACATTTTATCTTAGAGCAGCACATAAATCTATTTAGCTGTAGTTGTGTTGAAGCTGGTGACACTACTTTAAGTTCTCCCAGATGTCATCATTTAAAGTGATGCCTTAGCCAAAGATATACTGTAAACAAACAATGGTAACAAAAATGTTTTTATATTGTGAATAATAACAAGACAGAGAATGTCTTAAGCAGAAACATAAAAAAAAACATTTGAAGTATTTGCTAATAAATACCAGCAACTATCATCTATGACTGTGCACACATAACACCACAGAAGAATGCATGATAGATACAGGCTGCCAGCCTATATATTTGGCTTTTAGTAAAAGCATTCAATTAACAGCCTTGTTTCCCCACACATCACCTACGTTTAATGTCTGCTTTTCTGTTAGACAAACGAAAAAATAGCAATCCCCCTGTCAGTGAAGCAGTATTGATTTTTTTTGTGGTCAATGAAGGGGAGGAGGTGTATTAAAACCACACCAGCTGTTTGTCCACCTGTCTGTCATTCCCAGCCAGAGGGCACAGGAGCCACCATTCACTCTCTCTCCCTTTCACTCTCCTTGACCTAAACAACCAGCAGTCACCTCTGCATTATCCTAATCACCTGCTCAGATCGAATTGCAGGGTATATAATAACAGTAACTGAATATTATATTACAAATATCTAAAGAGTAATTAGGCATTAATAGTATGTTTCATTGTCACAATCACTAAACAACAAAACACCAAAAACCCCACAGCCTTATTCTTCAAATTATATCATCACACATTTTTGTGTAAATAATAATATACATTAGCATTTCGCATTCCAGGTTTGTCTTTTAATAAAAGACACAGACAACAAATTACAATTTTTCAACCAGTAATAACTCAGCTGCTCTTTGTTAACAGACTGACGGTGACTCAGAGTCTATGTAAAAGCCTTTTCATTAGCTGATGGCAAAACATGGAACGGAGCTCTTTCCGCTGTTACATGTAAGAAAACAGATAACACAAGGTTGACTGTTTTTATGTTTTATCCTTGCAACGCACTCTTGCTAAACACTGTGAAAAGAAAAGACACACTGACATACCTAATATGTTTCAACTTCACAACAGCATGCTGTGGTGTGTGCCTCCTGGACCAGCATGTGAGTAGACATGTAGACTGGCAATGTGGGGGACACCTGAAAAAGACAGACATGACCATTTAACATATATGCAATCAGATACTGGATATTTTGGTAGTCTAAAGCTAAAGTAGGTCTGGGCTTTACCTATAGCTATGTATACTGACTGATATAACTTCTTTTATCAATAAGGGTAAAGCAAATATTTGTGGTCTCAATTAGGTCTGAATGCATCACAAACTACAGCCTACAAAATAACCATATTTTAAATACTGTTACAAAATGATAGATCCAGTATTACCAACCAAACTAGTATCTGGGTGTATGAAGTGTAGTTACTCCACATTACCAGAGTCTGTATAATGCCCGCTTCCTCTCTGGCTGAATGAGTGAGTGCAGCCTTGGATTTTGCAAGTGTTCCTTTTTAACTCAGAGGAAGCACACCCATCATTCGGGTAAAGCATAGCAACGTGTACTGTATTATCTATAGTAACCATATTAAGTGGCAATATTAAGTATAGACATGCAGTAATATATTAATAATCATCACTGACTGCCACCTTCGGGCTATTACATAGATAAAACTAACCACTCTGACTGATGCTGATATAAGCGCCAGCTTACTACACTGTGATACAGTTCACATATTTTAACCGGGACCAGTGATACCTTAAGTATTATGGCGATTTAACATTACCTACAAATCAAATATCCCCTTTTATTATCAGCCATCAGTGTATCTGATCATACTAGTAAAGCTATCACTGGCCATCAAGAACTTATATTATTATCGATCTAGGATACTTCCTGCTGTAATGAGACCAGTAAAGGTCGTGACTAACACTGAACACTTCCAACACACACACATCGGGCACAGTATCAGTAATCAGTAGCCTCATCATCATCAACAACAACAACATGCTAGCCTGACATTTCACATACAACCGGACTAGCTGGTAAATCTGGCTTGCTAACTAGACCCCAAAATAAGCTAACACCGCTAGCACGCTAGCACTATCTCCGAGCGACAAGTGCGAAAACAGGGCTTTCCGAGTGGCAGCTAAATTACATACCTTTATACCTTTAATATATTTTGATGGCAAGGTCTTCGTAATGCATTTTGACCCCCCGTTTGTGCTGAACTTTATTCACAAGACAGCTGTATCAGAAGCAGCAGCGACACAGCGCTTTAACAACGGGTTGCCTGACAGTGACCAGTAATGACAGAGCTTCCGGGATTCGCCTCGTGTTTGTTCGTTACCTTTCGTGAATATCCGTAGAATGTAGCCCTATATTTTTGATAAACAGCGCTACCTAAAGATTAGTTAGAGTATTGCACATGAGGAACTGCACCTTTAACACTTCTCCACTGGTGGGTACTATTGTCTAAATAGAGCAAATAATCTCTTATGAACTGGATGGATGACAAAGCTCGTGTAGCCTACTGTTATTAAAGATTACACATATATGATGCCATGTTGTATTGTGCATATAAGGATGGATGAACCAAACGAGCGTGTCCAGTTAGTTTCTTATTCACAACTGTGTGGTAACCTTTGATCTGTTGTGTAAACCTACAGTTCAAAAACTGATTTTATTACTCACATGTACTCACATGTACATGTACAAATGCTTACATTTGGTATGCACCCTTGAATTAGGCTAATGGATTAGGCCTTCTGAATTATTGAACTATCATCCCATCTGAATTACATAAAGGTACTAGTGCAGTTTCTCTGCAGACCATTTTCAGATAAGGGTTAAATGAGGTCACTCGGTTCATTGTATTTATGTTATATTATGAATTTCAGTGACTACATTAAAACCTGTGTGCACATTGACATTTAGTGTCAAATCTAAATTAAATAAAAGGTACACTTTAATTTAATTTAAGGCTGCCTGGATACTTTTCAAATCGGTGTGTACTTAAACTGCTCCATCCTTGCCCAGGATGAGCAGATTCAGATAATGGATGAATCGTAACAGGTTCAATACTGACAATACCTCCCTCTAAGCAAATTCACCAGATTCTCAGGATGTTGATTCACTGACCACTACCTTGAACCTAAGCGAAACTCATGAATGATTCATTCATTCAGCAAAGCAGAAAAGTTGTCCTGCTGGCTATGAGACTGAAAATTTCATGCACCTATGATGCAAGCAGTGATGTCACAACAGGTATTGAGTTATAACTGCTGAGAGAAGAGAATTGCATGGTCTAACATGGTGAACAATTAGCTTGACCTAAACAGACTCCCTTGTGGCCAGCTAGGGACAGATGCCTACTTTGTAGTGGGATGTCCTCAACAGGGAGCAGCAGGACCTTCCTGGCAGCACTTTCTGCTGTCACATGTCTCCCAAGAGTGGATTATAAAGCCAAGACAAAGCAGCTTGGCCCTTCTCTGCCCTGTGTCTGCAGCTGCGCAGTGAAAGCTCAGGGCTTCTGCCCTCTCCTGTTCTGGTTCAGAGCCAATATCAGCTGTCTGCTTTAGAGTGAGGGAGAGAAAAAATACCCAGCAATCCTCTAAAGCAGCTTAAAGGCTGAATCTGGGGACTGAAGCCCTTTCCATTTCCAGAACTGCTTCTCTCCATTATGGCTAGATGAGCAAAGGAGCAACCATGCTGGCTGCATGTCAGCTGTATGCTGCATCCTATTAAAGGTTCTCCTTGGCTGGTATACATTTCCCATAACATCTCCCACTTTGATGTAAGGCATTAGAGGCTGTGGACAGCAACTGAAACAGGCAGGGTTATTTGATTTTAACTTTTGATGTAATCAGGAGTCTTGTATCCGATTAAATAATGAATGCTAAGTGCTCATGTAACAAATAAAATCTCTTGCTGTGGCCTTGAGTTCCTATGTGCATTATTTTTGTGGCACCGTCCCCGCCACCAGCTTCTGTTCACGCGGTTGCTTTTGCAGTGAAATGAAGTGAAGCAAAGCAGAGAGGAGAGGAGAGTGGTTTGGGCAGGGTGTGTGCTGTGACTGTAGCTGTTTCCCTTATAAGTCTGAGTTTGTTTCAGGACAAATAAACCTTGCAAACAATAAACTGGTTTGCAAAGCCAGTAACATTGTGGGGATGGAACTGGACTCACTGACTACAGCGTCTGACAACAGGATGCTGTCAAAAGTGACAGCCATCTTAAAAAATTTCCTCTACACTGGTGGCCTGAGGAGTACATTCAGTGACAGACTCATTCAACCAAAATGCACTACAGAATGGCACAGGAGGTCACTCTTACTGCAGACTACATACTACAGCTCCTTCTCCTGAAGCCTGACAGCACAGTAACAAACATCAAATACAAAAATCAGCAAATTATGCCTGTTCTGTATATGTTTGTAATCTGGGAGCCTTAATTCAGACATTGTAATACATCTTTTGTACAGATGATAGATAGATAGAAAAAGTACTGTGTTGAGAAATTAATGTTCGTATATTTAAATCTGTACTCTGCACATCTCAATGTGTTTTTACTTAATTTTTATATTTGTTATTATTTTAGTGTTCTTTGTCACTGTCTTTGTCTATCTTTATTGTTAACCTTTACACTATCGCACTATATATCTTTTCTTGGTCTTGGAAACCAAACTGAGGTGCAATAAGAACAGTGAGAAAGAAAAAGAAAAGCAAAAATGCAGAAGTCTTTATTAATTCTTAAAGAGAGAAGCATCTCAAGAGGCACTGCTTTGGTGTAGTGCTCCCTGGCATCAGTTTATCTGAGGTACTGTAGCTGAGGTTGTGTGCAGTATATGAAGGGTATTACATAAAATTGATTCTGTTATTAAAAAAGGTCCCTTTAAATTAAAATCCATTATATTTTACCATTCTTCTACAAAGAAGTGTTGTCTATTTGGTGAATCCATTTATATGATCAGTACATAGACCTGTCACCCAGTGGTATTGAGTCAACCATCACGTGACCCTGTGTGCTTCAAGGTCTCATTGTGGTTTCCACAGACTTGTTTGTGCTGCAAAGGGTAAAGGTCAGCAATAAAGAGATCCTTTTCTATTAATGCGCAACATTACACATAACTGCTCTTGAGTGTGATCTGTCAGTAAAAAACATATGTATTCAGACACACTAACTATAACTTGTAGTGGTCAAGACTTTGTCACTTGCAATGAATTCCCACAGTCCCATGGAAAATGACCCAGACCCAGGTTAAGATGAAATGGCCTCTGACCTTGCACAGGCTTATCCCTGCTCCACCTTTGCCGCACCCTCACATATCCAACCTAGAAGCCTTTAAAAGGGGATTTTCTGAGCTGAACCGACAAGGGCCGAACCCTTTTACCCCTGTACCCAGGTCAACATCTCTCCTAGTTTTGTTGCAGTGTAACAACATGCTTGTATAAGTCACAAATCAGTAACAGATAACAGCTCAACACTGTGTGTGTAACTAATTTATTTCTCTCCCACAGTGCATTGTTGTGGTGAAGTTGAATGTCTTTTGAGGGCCTGATGAAGGACATGTTTTAAAAGCATTGTTGTTTCCTCCTTTCCCTGCGCTGTTCTCTTTTCTGCAAAAAGCTACAGCTTCAATGGATTACATTAAGGCTTCAGAGAGTGGAGCCAATGTAAAAACAAGTACCTCCTTCACACACAAGCAACAGAATGGCAAGCTGGGCTCTTTGCTTAATGCATTTTTATCAGACACTGCACAAAACTGACAAGACGTGTAGTATACAAAACACATGTTTACTGGCAAATGCGAAGGAAAAGGCACGTCTTAGCCTGCTGTGCTGTTTTTATTCCACAAACACAACACTTCTCCTGCTTGCCAAACGTCTCCCGGGAATTCAGAAGTTTACCTTAGTTTGATCGCATTAGTGCTAAGCTTTGACCTGGCAGACGGCAAGGATCCCTGTGGCTCATCTCAGCTGGACGTAGAAAACACTGTAGCACACTTGGGGAAACGTATACGTCACCCTGCAACAATCTTGTGACTCCCTACTGACAGATATCTGTTTTAGTAACTAGTTAGCATAGCTTAACATAGACTTTGGCAACAGAGACAGCTGGGCTTCCACAGCTTAACAGTAACACGCGCCTTTAAAACTCAATAAAAAAAACAATCAAATAAACATTAATTCATCAATTTAGGCAGTTTTAGTGAAAAAAAGTTTCCTAGTTTTTAGAACATGCAGATTTCAATCATAGTAGAAAGATGCTTATGTCATTAAAATAGCAAAAACATAAGAGGATGTATTTTTATCATAAATCTTTATGATAAAAATCATAGAGATTTGTTTTACCGTCACAGACAGACACCCATACACAGTACATTCCACCTTTCCTGAGTGCTGCATCATATTTACCACAATCAATACAAAGTTTATATGAGGGCTTTTAAGGTAAGCTCAGCTTTCTGTTCCTGTGTTCAAGGAGATGACTGATAATATGTGTGTGCAGGTGGGGCTGTTTTATTCATGCTGTAAGGACATCACACAGTCACACAGAGGGCACTCGCCTTTCTTTTAAGGACACAAAGCTCATCACCGGTATGTAAAACATTGCATATTGTCTAGTAAAGCCTGGATTACATTGATCTGTCAGTATAATGTCATCAGAGGTGATGGCAAGACAGCTGTCTGTGTACGTGTAGTAAAGGTTGAGTAGAGATCCTCCTCGTCTGGACCTTGCTGAGGTTGAGGCGTGACTCACGGTTCACCACGCTGCTGTGCTGTGTAAGGGACCACATAGTGGATGAGGTCTATCAATAATTCAACAAAGACAGACTTCCTCTTTCTCTGGTTTTCACTCTCTCTCTCTCTCTCTCTCTCCCTCCTCTGTGTTCTGTGTCTATTTCTAACTGACTGAATCTTTCTTGTACTTCCTAAAACAGCCTTCATCTCTGGTTTTCCCTCATCCACCTGCCTGCCTGCCTCTGTGCTAACCCGGGCGTCACAAACCACTTAAAACAAGCTGCAATACACTTCCAAATCTAAATCTGAGGCCCGCCTAAGTGATCTTTGGCTTTTAAGGGATTTTTCCTGAGTAACAAGACATCACGTCAGCTTTTCGTGGTCATGTAAGATTAAGGCTGCAGAGAGTGCTAATCCTGTTGTGGACATTTTATCTTTCCTATAGGCAATGCCAGGCTGTCAAACTTGAGAGGTGGAATGAGTGATGCTTCAGTGGATTTTTGAGAGATGATAGTTTTGACCATAGATGCTCAGCAGGTAATCTACTGCCATATGGGTGCTGGCCTTACATTTATGGCTGTCTAGTATATCAAAGTATGTCCAAACCAGCGGGACACTGTAGTGATTATAGCCTAACTTATCTAGAAAGCAAACTTTGATGTTAGAGAAAATGTCAGTCAGTGCAGGAGCTTTTTACAGGGATTATCAAGAGGACTGACAGAGGTTATTAAATAGACTTCTAATGTGTTTGCTCAAAGCTTTATTGTGCTTTGAGGGAAAGCATCTGTCCCCTTTTGACCATTATCTCACATGAAGTACAGTGAGTATCAGCAGGCTCCATCTCAGGCCTAAAACCATTGATTCCATATGACGAAAATGCAACAGCCAGACGACAGCCTCCATTAAAAGATACATTAAAGGGCATTATACTGCTAATCCCAGGACCTCTAGAAACCTACTAATCTGGATTATAGAGTTTATATCATTTCATGGCATCACTTGTCAGCTTCAATATATCAAGTCATTTTCCTCTCTGTCATCTTCACCTCGTGTAGCTGATGTTTACTCTTCTCCCAATGTGGTCAATTGGCACATGGAATCACATACACATTTAAGTACTTTGAAAGACAGAAATTTAGAAATTAAGGGCTTGCACCAGACTTCCTATGTTAAGGGAACATGACTGCAGCAAAATTTGGAGTGATCCTTAAAGAAAAACTGCTCCAGAGTGCAGCCTCATGGGACTGGGGCAATGGTTCAGCTTTCAGTTTGACAGTGAACTAAAGCATAGAAAAGCCCCAAATATAACCAAACAGAACATCTGTTGACAGGCTCCAAGATTGCCATTATCTATATTTGTTCCACACAGTTACAGAATACTGTATGTAAAGAGGAAAGAGATGACCTGCCCAAAACCATGTATGCAGAGACAGTTTTAATAAATGTACAAAAATGTACAAAAAGGTGATTCTAAAGATGTTTGTTTTGTTTGTCTCTTCAGAGTGTAAACATGTGATCAATATGTGGAGAGTCAGTCGGTCTGTCTTGCTTCTTGTAATAGCAAACCACGGAGAGAGCCTCTGCACAGGAAATCAAAAAATTGAGTTTTCCATGATGTGTTTACTCTCAGAGCAATCAGGCCACAGCAATTCTGAATCATCCCAACACTTGAATTGAACAGGCGAGCTTATCAGCAATTTTATTATAGGAAAGCAGAGAGACAGACAGCCAGCACAGCCAATTTTACAATCATGGTGTTCTGCCTTCATACTGTCAACAGAGGCTGTATCATAATTCATCAGGCTTCAGACAGACAACTTACAGTGTTGTCAGTGTTTGAATACCATGCAGAAAAATGACTGAAGTGTGCTTGCCAAGAGGTGAAAGGTTGCCATGGAAACATTCATCAAGGAGAATGAAGATCTATTTGCCAAGATCATCTGACTCAGCCCAGATATTTGTTATTACTCAGACATCACTGGTATGTTCACCAGATATATATTGAACACAGTTTACAGATGAGTAAATTGGTAATGCATTTTATATGATGGGTACATCATGCTTCAATGAGTCAGCAAAACAGAATATAGAACATTTACTCATGTTTACACAGTTTGTAATATGTATGAGAGGTCCTACAACTTGTTGAAAAAACAGCCAACAAGAAACATCACTCATCCATCCATCTATCTATCATCGAAACCCGCTTTATCCTGCAGTGCAGGGTCACGGGGGGCTGGAGCCTATATCCCAGCTATTTACGGGTGAGAGGCGGGGTACACCCTGGATGGGTCAACATCACTCATGGTGCTCCTACAAAACAAAACGGTGTAAGTTGAAGTTCATCATTTTGCCTGACAAAGCATTACCATGACCTATAGGGTCTACTTGTATGTAACGTGTGTTACATGCTATTACAATTTATAATTTAATCCAAAATCAAGTCACCAAGTCACATTGTATTCACAAAAAGCATTTGTTCATCCTATGGTGATTCTTTTAAATAATCCTCTGAATGCTAATACTAACCGGAGTTTGTTTTTTTATTTCAGACTTGAATAAATAGAAAGAATAAATAAATCCCGGTGCCATAACAGATGTCATCTTATGTAAAGCTAACAACGGGCCGCTCCCTGAGTTCCTCAGCCATCCTCTGCACTTCAGTCCATTAGCTTTACGCTGCAGTCACTGGATCATTAGGCTGCATCCGCTTCAATAATGCAAAAAGAGCAAACCAGGCAAACACCACATGGCCTTATCTGCTGCCTGTCACCTCTCAACACAGCAGGAGTCAACTAGGTAAACAACACATTATCCAAGCAGATCTGTGTACAGCAACTGGAAACCTCCCTGGTCTTTAGCTGTGTGCAGGCAGGTGTGGTGACAAATTATCCGCTTTCACCAAAATAGAATAAATTATAAGAAGTGACAATTATTTCTTTGCTTAAATGATTCTGAATGCTTCTGGAGAACTGTAAATATCTGATAATCACATCAGCCAAGGAAGCTGTTGTCAGTCCTTACAGCCATCACTTACCTTGTCTCTGGAACTGACAATATGCAGACATCCTGATGACAAATACTGTCAGATAGATTAGGGCTTTGTGATTTGACATCCCTGCTGATAGACATTGCAGTTGTGCCTACATAGGGGACAGAGCAGCCAATGACACAGTGAATTTAAACCAGACGCCTGTGTGAGCGAGCCAATGGGAGCGGAGCTGCTTTGTTTCCCTGCCTGCCTCTGTGCCTCTCGCTGAATGGCTCTGTTTTGCGCGCACATGTGACCACAGAAGGCGCTTACTGGTATTTAAACATCATCGATTGGGTGCTGAAGTGGACAGCTCCCCATGCAGATAAAAAGAACAACAAAGCACAATGGCTGATTGGGCTGCTTGTTTTGGACGCTCTCAAACCCTTTCTGTTTTCAACAGCGAATGAAGATCCAGCCGCACATCATCTTTAAACATCTACGGACTCATGTTAAGCTGCTGAAGAGAAAAGGGAAGCGACAGTCAGGCGGATGTTGTGACACATGTAGCTGAATGTGGATCACAGTCTCATAAAAGGAGAGGTTGGATTGTTTCAGATCTATTCGTATCCATCCTGCAGGAGAGGAGCTCCTGGGCCGTTTGATCTTTACTGTGGGGAAGCGCAAAGGTAAAGCCATTTAGGGTACGCTCGCATTAATTTCTAAGCCGCTCTCAGTGCCTGCTTGCGCACAGGAAGGAGCATGGATAGAGAGGAATTTTCTCTGACTAGTGCGTTGAGTGGATTTGTAGAGCGGGGGGTGTGCTCCCGTGGAAACTAAACTGGGGACAGTGGCTAAAGCACTGCCACCATAAGCTCGCCATTTCTCTACAAGCTTCTTTTGTTGAACATTTTTTACTATTTTTTCTAGGAGGATATAGATTGTTTTTAATCAGCCATGGGGAAAGAGGAGTGCAAAACAATGCTGGACGCTTTGAGCAAAGTGACTGCCTGCTACAGGCATTTGGTCATCGCTATGGGAAGCACCTCGGACTCGCAGAACCTGCGAGAGGAGCTGAAGAAGACCCGAAAAAAGGCCCAGGAGTTGGCCGTGGCCAACAGGACTAAACTGACCTCTCTGCTCAAAGACAAGACCATCAGCAAAGAGGACCGGGCCGAGTACGAGCGCCTATGGGTGCTGTTTTCGAGCTGCATGGAGCTCCTAGAGGTGGACATGAAAAGGTCCCTGGAGATAGGGCAGGATTTCCCCCTCAAGGTGCCGACCAGACACCTCATCCAGACGGGGATGACCGGCAGCACCACCGCGGTGGCGGCCCGAGCCATGAGCGTGCAGAACATGAAGTACGAGGCGGACAGCAATATCGACACGGCGGACCTCAGAGAACTGCAGTCCGAGATCTCCCAGGTGAGCCAGATGATGGAGGAGATGGAGATGAAGGTGCAGGTGGCGCCGTGGGCCGTGGAAGCAAAGCAGGAGGCGGGCGCCGAGCTCAAGTCTAACTTGAGTGTAGGGAATTCTTCCGTGGGTGTCATCTCCATCTGCGAAGAGGAGCCCAAAGAAGAAGAAGGAGGAAGAGGAAGCAGGGATACTGGTTTCGCATCAATCTGCGCAGTGGTTGGATTCTTTGTCATTGTCATAGTCGCGGTGGTTCTAGGATATCTGGTCGTCAATATGTCCTGAACTGTCAGTCCAACCTGATGGACATCCTGCGGGGCTTCCCACGGAAGCGTCACCGTGGGTAAGAGCCGCGAAAAGCGCGTTTTGTAAGATTGAGGGCTGAACAAATTGTGGACACACAAAGTTATTATTCTTTCTCAGATTTGTGAATGTATTCAGGGGAGTTGAGGAGTTGCACTAGATAAAATAGATCAATAGAGCCACTGTGTGTGTGATTCAGACAGAGAATAAACGTGGTGCACAAAAAGTATTTTGAGGGGCCAATGGGTCATGTATTTTTGGAAGAGGGGGAAAAAAAGTCATAAAATTACGTGACAGTGTCTGGCCATCAGGATGATACAAACAACACGTAATCCAAGTGGATTAGTGGAAAAGCTCAAGCATAAATGTAGCCTAAGTATTCCCCTTGATGTGCTGTTGATTGATGCTTTAAATTTATCATTTCAATGCACACAAGTGTTCATGCTTCAGAGAGACTAGTGTTTGTGAGGTTTGTAAAGAGGAATCCTAGTGCTACGGTTAGTCTTTGCTCTTGACATCACACTGGTGGAATGTGATCAAATCTGCACTGTTTTACACTCATGTTAGCACAGTTTTAATGCATCATAATGATCTGTATAGCCAGATTGTAGTAGGCCTGCATCTTACTTCATTGCATCAAATCACAATGTGCTTCATGAGAGCCTTTGGACCTAAGAGACGTACACAGTCTTTTAATAATGCACCCGTTCACTGTAAGCCTGTTCATGTTCCTTTTCAGGGTTTTTTCTTGCAAACAGTGTTGAATGTATAAATTCCAACATGTGAATAGAAGGTTTGTACACACAGTCTACTGCTGTCAGATAATGTACATACAATCAAGTATATTTATTATAATAAAACTCTCAAACACACTTTGACGTGTGCTTGTAGCTCTACAGCTGCTTCGCAAATGATTTTTGATGTTCAAGAAACGTGACTTTGATTCCAGATCTGCTGCTTTTACATGAACCAGAAGCTAGGCCTAGTTTGTAATCACTGCCAGGCTGGAAATGCATATGCCCACAGAGAAGTAGTCCAAGCACAGGCTTATAATCTTAGACTTAACGACCTTGGCGTTTGATACAGGGGCTATTTTAAAATGGAAAGGAGACTAACACAGATGCTTAAACTCTATAATGGTTTTAGTTGTAAGAGTATTTGGAGGTATTTTTAGACTGGCACTTAAAGAGGAGGACACTGAAAGTTTCCACGCTGATGACGTATGGTGGCTACCTCTATATATTTGCATAAGATTAGGAAAAATATCGGATCCAGAGGGAAGATACAAATTACATTTTTATTAACACTTATTTTCCATTTTTTGCGGGTATTGTGAAACATGCATAATCTAGCAGATGTTATTATGTACACACATGCAGAATGAAATCTAAAAATGTGAATATTTATATAAGAAAGGGATGCTTAAAGTTCAGAGTGACCTCAGGATGGAAACATTTACATTATAACTATTATGGTGTATGGGAGTGAAGCAAAATAACATCACAAGGTTCTTTTAAATATCATTTCACAAATAAATATGTGAACTTAGTGCCCTTCATGTGAATTGTAATAAACTAAATGTAATTGCTGACAACAGTTGCACATCAAAATAACTAATATTGATCACCTCCTTCATTCTTGAGGGGGTTCTCCAGTAATTGTACGCAGTGAATAGATCCCTGGCATTTAAAGTCCATTCAGCCTTGGCTGCAAGCTGGATGTAGTAATTTCAAAGGATCAAATTTATTTACAGCAACCTCTTCAACATAGGCAGAAACCTGACTTCTTGTGGGAGTAATGGACTACATGCAACACAAATTGCATTTTTCTTATATTAAAGAAGCATTTAAGGGTAGAGTATTGGAGATGGTGTTTATGTCAGTAATTACTCTTAAATCAGCAGAATGCCTTCTCTGTTTTCTTGTCTTTTTATCTGTTATTCTGACTGACTCTTTTTAGCCTCCCATGGTTGAAATCCTGTGAAGAAACATTAATGAAACATTGTACCAAAAAAAAGATAACTGCTAAAACTGCAGAGGCCATGGAGCTGAGAACATTTTTTTGGCAGGACTCTGATGCATGAAAATCACAGCAGGCTTTCTGACATCTTGTTTATCCTTGTTGTCATTTCGCAGGCACTCAGCTCTGCTAACACTGAATCATGAACCTCGAATGTCTTGGAATTTGTGACAGACTTAGTGTCATCCTCAGATCCAAAAATACAAAAGTGATTAATTAAACATGGCAAAGAAAGGGAGGGGATTTAAACTGCAGACGAGATAAAGCCCTTTTAAAGTTGCACTATAAAAATTGTCTCTGAAAAGGGATTCATCACGCAACTCTGAGACTATTTTGTGCATCCTGAAGGGGTTTTATACAGATCTCTAAATAGTCACAGGAGCAAAGTTTTAATGTTTCATTAGATATAAATACAAGCTCTTTGCAGGTGAGTCACCTGCTATTCTTGCAGTCATTTGAAGGTGTCTTATTTAACCTGTGCACGACAGAGCCATTTATTTGTTTCACTCCGTCGCTTGGAAACAAACCAACTGGTTCACAGAGAGGTGAGCTACACACTTGGCAGAGACAGACCACTGCATCATCACTTCATCTGGACTTAGATGGTGGGTTTCCAAGGCTGTGGGTTGCCATAGAAACCCTCAACAGACTCTGCAAACAGCACAGAAGGTTGAGCAGCGTTATTTCAACTCACCCCCCTTCTGCCATCACCATCCCACACACACAGACACTCTGAAGCAGAAGCAGATGTGCTGTGAGGACAGAGGAGGGCAGGGATAAAACCTCAGCATCTTTTATTGTGCTGTGTCTCATCATTTTAGGAGAAGTTGTTGTTGTCAGTTAGGTTAGAGTGACATATTCTGGCTCAAAAAAGCATCAGCATCATGATGCAAAGATTATTTTAAGGCACACGGACACCGTAAGACAAATCTGAAGAAAAAAAAATCTCCAGAGTATATAAAGATCTGACAACAGGTTGAGACAGCATGAGTGAAAAGTTCAGATTAATAATAAATTAATTGGTTTAATAATAAATTAATTTATAAATGGCAGACATAATGTACAGAGATTTGACAGAGATTATTTATTATGAGTCATTAATTTGCAATGAAGGACACTGCAGTGAGCAGGGAAGACATCCGGGGGAGGAAAGCCCCTGCAGGGCTTCCATCACTGACATATGCACTCCAACTGAGAGAGACCACCTAACATATACGCACAGTGGTCTTGTTTTCATCACTTAAAAGGATATTACACTGATTTACTTTAAGGATAATTCTTTTGTCAAATGGATTAATTGCTGCAAACATGTTGGAAATCCACCCAATGTTGTTTAAGAAGAAATCTATAACTGTTCATGTTGCTGTTTTCTGTTTGCAGATGAAATCATTCTTGTTTAATATTAGACAAGTTCTAGATTTAACAGAAAGGTGAGTCCTGGCCACATGACAGTGTGAATGTCTTTACAGTATTTTTTTTCTTTACATTATTTTTATAGAGTATTTTAGACACATATATTACTCATTATAACTAAAACATTTTATTATTTCTTTATATCTGTATAATGGCTGTATGGATTTTTCTTTACAGCACAGCATGAGGTAAACTAAGTTGCAAATATCAGGTCATACAAGAGACAATATGTTTATGTGTTCATTTTCATAGGGGGGGGGTCTAACAATGAAAAACCAGTAACATTTCATTAAAATAATGAACCCAATCACCCATATTTTTTATAAAAGGAATAACAAGGCATAAGCACCATTAATCAAACAACACGTGTGCAACAAGCATCACTGAGTAAGACTGACAAAAGCCTTAAAAGTGACCTCCTTAAAGTGTGCTGCCAAGAAAAAGGTGTTCAGTGTGTAAGGCAATCACTTTATGTCACGTCAAAGCTTACTTTTTGAATCATGTGGCAAGGATTGTTCCACAACAGGGAGCAGGTGGTTGCACCTGGGTGTAATGTTGATTTGTAAATCTATATTGTACAGATCTAAGATCACCATGCGATGCAGTGCAGAATCCTCCTGAGGATCCTTCGGCTGATGGTCGGTGCTCTCATCTACCCTTGCTGAAGCATCCAGTGGATAAAGATGGTCACCTGTTGGGGACATTTTCAGCAGATGATATGTAGGTCAAAAAAGTAAAGACGCCCTTAATAATCAAGCTGATGAAAGCTCATCAGTACCTGGCAGCAGTGATATGTAGTGGCCATCCTTTGAAACAAAAACAGGCATCCACTGTTCACAGCCCTCTGTGGCACGCTGGTGGGCAAAATTGTGGAGATCATTCAGCAACGGGAAGCGACACATGCGGCTGAGCTCGTAGAACTGTGGAGGTGCAATCTGTATGTCCTGTGCCTGGTAACTCTGCAGGACCTCTGAGGGTGAGGACCACTGGAACACACAGTAGAAAATTGTATGTAATAACTGTGAGTGAGTGTTCTGACAGTAAATGGCATAATATTTACATACATTGACATAAATGTAATCACCTGTCAAATAAAAGACCTTTAAAGGATCTAGAAGTGTCTGATGGCTAATTGTGGAACTAATTGGGGAACTCTACTGCAGTCTGGACTGGAGGACGCACACTGATGCTGTGGACAAGAACAAGGTGAGCAGACTCTATTTTCTGAGGAAGCTCAGATCCTTCAATGTGTGCAGCAAGATGCTGGAGATCTACTACTAGTCTGTTGTTGCAAGCTCCATCTACTGTGCAGTGGTCTGCAGCAGCATCAGTGCCAAGATGAACAAACTCATTCGTAAGGCCAATAGCATCATTGGACAGGACATGGAGATGTTTGAGTCAGTGAGGAACGGGAGGTCACTGAACAAACTGCTCTCTATCGTGGACGATCCATCCCACCCACTGCACAGCACACTGCAGAGACAATGGAGCTCCTTCACAAACAGGCTCATTCAGCTCTGCTGTTGCAAAGAACGGTTCAGGAAATCATTCCTCCCACTTGCAGTAACACTGTACAACAGCTCACCTCTGTGTGACAGATGAGTACTGCTGTTACTGTTACAACTTCATACTGTTACTACCATTAGGACAACTTGTACTGCTTTCTGCTGCATTATTTTATTTCATTTGTACAATATACTGTTTTAATTGTATAAAGACTGTCATTATTTATTCAAATTATTAATATACTTCTCATATACATACTGTGGATACACTTGCACAGATCTTCATCCCATTGCACATCTAATTGTACATATCCTATGTATCTTATTCTGCCACTTGTTTTTCTTCATACATACATATATATATATATAATTGCTAAGACTTGCTTTAACTCTAGACTTAAAATGACATTTGGTGTTTGGTAAGTACCTCAAAGTGCACTATTTCCTTCTGATCCTGAAGTGTGTGTGGAATGTCCTGCAAACAGCAGATGAAGAAAGCTGTGTCAAACCTCGTGGCTCCGTACTTGGCCGCAGGAGTCAGCCAGTTTCCCCACTCATGTAAAGCCCAGATGTTGGGCAACACCTCCAGCTCCCTGCACATCCTGATGAAGTTGGAGGGGTGTTGGTTCACCAGATCCCTCCACTTACTGAGTTCGCTACTGCACATATCGTTTACTTTACAAGGTTGATCACTAGCGCAGATATCATTACAGTCCTTTAATAAATGTTTGTCCTCCTTATTTGAGACAACCAGCAGCACTCCGGACTCCTCGAACGTCTCTCTCAATGCGCAGATCCGGAGGGCGACCTCTCCCGGGATAGGAGAGCCCAGTTTCAGTCTGTCTGTAGCAAAGATTGGAGGTCTGGTCTCCATCGGTTGTTTAACACTTCTTAAACCAAAACTAGGAGAGCTGCTGAAGGACTTGAAAACGTCCAACCAGTCACTCGAAAAGTCCGAGGAGTCCACCATACCGCCGGGAAACACATACGCATTCGGCATGAAGCCACTTTTACCGCTTCTTTTAAGCAGCAAAACGCCGTAATCAAACTGCGGCAGCTGTGACCGTGCAGGGCTGCTGCCCTGCGGTGACCCTGTGGCGGCTGTAAGCGCCGGTGTCCTGGATGACAAACTGTCCGAGCCGAGCTTGCGTCCAGCGGCTAAAATAAGAGTGGCAGCCTCCTTCCAATGCTTTAATGTGGTGTTCATACTGAAGTAGCAGATGTTGGCTCCTGTGAGTTTCTGTCCTCGGTCGCTCTGTCCTCAGCTGCTTCACAACATTTGTTTTGGTGGAAGTGACGAAACACCGAGGGGACGCGTGCTGCTATCGCCACCTATAGGCCGGAAGACCAAAAGACATGCGGGAATGCAGGTGCCCCTAACTTTCACAGTGTATTTTTACAGAATTGTATTATTATTTCTCCCCCTCGGATATAAAGCTTTCGAGCATTTTCCACATGTTAGACACCACATCATACAATAGTAGAATATATATGTAACATAATATATGATCCATTTTTATTGTATTTTAAGCTTTTTAACTTAATGTTGATGTGTCTATGGCAAAAGTCAATGACCCATACCTACTCTTTAAGACATTTTTGTTTTTAGGCTGTTCTGAGATTTGGCTAATATTTGCAGTATTTAAAAACAAATTGAGTAAACTGTAAGGTGACCAGTAAACAAATTCCGTTTATGATTGGTTCTTGCTTCATTACTACTTACTACTTATTACTTACTGCTTCATTTTTTCATCTTTGCCAAATATTTTCTTCTTATACTGGCTTACCAGAATTATGTTGCTGTAAGTCAGATTCTTAGTCCCCCTGAATGTGTCTGAAACTCGGTCATAAATTCTTGTTCTCAGGGTTACTGAGTTCATATGTGTTCTTGTGTTAGCAGATTAGAACCGTGTCTGCGGCAACTGTTCAAATTCTCCTTTGAGCTTTAAAAAACGTGTTCTTTGTATTTCAGTGCCAGAAGTGCTGCAGCGACCTTGTTTGAAACCAGTAGTAAGCTATATACCACCAGATTTGGTCTGGTCACCAAATTATAACATCTTGTGACAAGGAACTGGAGTTATATTCACTGTGTGTGTGTGTTTGTGCCGTGCATGATGTTATTCAGTTAAGAAGTAATTCTATTGAAGATACAGCTTCTCAAAAACATAAGACATAATCATTCATAAAACAAACACATTACATTTTTAATTGACCATAATCTCCCCATGCATAATCCGCTTGACCCTCTCAGTGCAAGGGGTCTGCAATTTAAGATGGAGCTTTCACACATGCATAAACAGAAGGAGGGCTGGATTAGCAAAGGTGGAGTTTGACTTTTTAAGGAAATTGATGCAAAACAGAATCTACTAAAATCTCTCAATAACAGAGAAACTTTAAAGAGAAACTGTAATTTGTAAGTTCTCCAACAGGCCGAGGCTTCTGAAGAGAAGTGAGAGCTGGAAAAGAAGAAAAGCAGAGAGGGAATGTTACACACAAATGTACGAGCGCACAACTGCAGGGGTGTCATGTATCCCTATCAAAGAGGCATTGTGAAGGAAGTCAGGCTAGGTAAGCTCAAGAAAAAAGAAGTGTGTCTGAGATTCGTGTTTAAAATGCATTAGTTTGGACACATTTAGACTCATTGTCATATCCTCAGGACTGCTGGACTGTTACCAGAGTGCCAGATTAAGTGTCTCAAAATACAGTTAATAATAAATGCATGTTTACAACATTCTTTTACCCACTTAAACCCTTGTTATTTTTCTTAGACCATTCATATTCATTGTTTTCTTGAAATTACTGTATATGTTCAAAGCAGCCCTCTTTTACTAGCATTTCCTGGACACTGATCAGAATTTCATTAACTCACAACTTTACCACACTGTGTACTTTCTTGTTTTAGACCATCCCCCTTTTCGTTTAGGGCTATCCTGGATGTCCAATCGCATTTGGGAACCTCCCACTGAAGGAGTGTTCTCAGTCACTGGGAGCCCCAGATTTTCATTTGCATCAGACATTCCTGGCCTCTTTCATTTAACTTGGCTTTAGCATCATCTGTTGCTTCACATCACTGAACCTGGGTCTGCAAAACAGCTGCATTTGACGTTCATGGAGGTGGTTTCATTCCACAGCACATGTAAGTGAAACGTCTGCTGAAATGCTCCTTTATTTATTCACATTACATTCTAGACAGTCTGTTGCAGTCTGTTTATCATCATTCATTGTCATTGTTTGTTATACATTAACACAACAATGTAAAGTTAAACATTGCCATAAGTAGTTAGTACATCTGTTTCTACACATCCTACACATTGATCTCTTTAACCAAGATTTACAATGCTGACATGTTATGAGAACAGACAGAAAAAAGGAATGTAAAGCTCAAGTACTTTCACAGCTTCAACAGAACATAAATATATATATATATAAATGTATAAATTATGACTGAGCTCTTTTCATCCAAATTAACAAATGTATAATATTTTACAAGCTAAAGTATATGCATGTGAAGTGATCTTTACAACAACAATGCTTTATTTAAAATGTGTGACTCCCTGGTCCTCTCACAAAATCCACCCTAAACCAGAATTAAGAAGCTGGTTTTCAGGAGTCTTTCTAAAGGGCCAAGTCTGTCAGCCCCTGCTTGAGCTGTTCTAACGACAGTTAGTGTAAGATATCACTTAATGAGGCTGAGATTTGTTTCTCAGTTTCACTGCGAACCACAGTACAAAGGTAAAATCTGTGTAGTGGATACAGATCAGTGCCTCTTACAGGAATAAAAGCAGATCACAGCGTTAAGAATGTAAATGAATTTGGTTTTGCATGGATTTTCTCTGAAATGTTTTCTTTGTGTGTAAGCTTCATTGTTTAGCTACATGGGAGGGACTTTTACTGTTGGTGGCACCAATCACATGCTGGACACCTTATAAACCTTATCACTTCCCATGAACTATGTGTGACAACCTTTGATAAGGACAACAAAGATGACATTCTTGTAAGAGCTACCTTGTGTAATTTCTCATACCAGCAGACTGACATGGATGAAGGCAGCATCAGAAAGAGAAAGGAGCCACAGAATGGCCACAGTGGCTGCACTAAAGACAAGCAAACTGAGAAGGCCGCCGTGCTTCAAAAAGATGTGAGTGTGTGTGTCTGTTTGCCTGTCCATAATGCATGTGTGGGTTCCTGAGAACGAGTCTCTTTAGATGTTCACACCACAGGATCCCATCAGCCGTACCATTTTACAGTAATGGGGGCAGGAACTGAGTACCAGGTGGTACCACAACTAGCGCCTCTGCAAATTAACTCATCTGCTCAGTGCTGCTGTCCAGGGCCCTAAGCTCACTAAACCCTAAGGTAAATTTAGGGGGACTGAAACAGTTTCACTGGATAAAAATCAACCATCAGAGCATTTTTCTAAACCACTGATAGTTATCACAATCTTTTCCAGTTAATAAAATCACTATAATATTTAGGTTGTGAGTGTGTCATAGATAGAGAATAATTTCATATAATTTCTCATATAATAATTTTCCATCCATTCGTTCTACTTTAAAGAAGCAAGAATCACATGACAATGAAACAGAAACTCTGAGCTAGATTTATCCTTAGCTTAATGCACAATGGTGCTTTAAGTCAAATGTTCATCTTTATTTTTCCCCTAAACAAAGATATTCCCCAACTGAGAAAGATATATTGTCAATACTGTGGGTATTTGGCCATAAATCAAGTTTTGGACAACAATAATAAAAACCCAACACTAATTACATCAATTTCTTTTTGTTACCTTTATTTATTGTTCTTACAATAACTGTTCACACATGCATCTTGCTGACTGCAGACACTGAACACAACCTTAGAACATGTGAAGTTGAAAGCTTCCCGAAAACATTGCATTACTTCTGTTTTCCTGTGTTTTGTTGGCAGGTTGGTCTGCTGAGTGGAATATGTCTGATTGTGGGAACTATGATCGGCTCCGGCATCTTCATTTCTCCAAAGTCTGTTTTACTGTACACTGGAGCTGTGGGACCATGTCTCCTCATCTGGGCTGCCTGTGGCGTGTTATCTACACTGGGTGAGACCAACACATCACTTCCTGTAACTCCACATAAACATGATTTAATTTAGATAAAATGATACTAAGGATAATCTTAATATTATATAATATAATATATATATATAACTTATAATAGTTGACTTCAGGGCTACATTAGATAAAACGATATCACTGAATGTACATAGACAACATACAAAAAGGAACTCTTCGATGGATGGTGTGGTTGATGCTGTTGACCTGCGGGTTAGAGTGTTACTGAATACAGTAATGAATGCACTACTCATGGTGTTATGAGGGTTATAAAATCCCAGGTTTTCACTGAATTTAGACGCACAGGACTTTGCACCTCAAAAACTGATAAATGTTAATGTTTATGGGCAACATAATTGATTGGCAGATTTGAAAAACAACAGCATTACCTTTGGTGGTAATTTTATTTGCTTTTAGTTTTTTTGTTGTTTTAAACATTACAAAGTGTTCCATTAAGTAAAATTGTATGTTCTCAAAGAAGGTTAATCATTGGCACCTTTTGGGATTTCAAGGTCTATCTGCATGAGGTTGAATAACATTGATTTTGGATGATGACAATGACATAGATTAACCCTTGTGCAACGTTCGCAGACACTACCCTTTCGTGTTGTTCGGGACAAAAACGTCCTCTACATTTAATTCTTATTCTTAAAAATTTATCAGAAAAATATTTTTAATCACCAATTTTGTAAGGGGTGGTGCTGATAAATGAAAAAAAAACACACAAAATGGTTAATTTTTAATAAAAAAGGTGAATGTGGACTGGATTTTTTTTAACCTTTATCACAGTCTTGGTCATGTCAAACATCAGTAACAACATTGACTTTAATGCATTATTAGTTTTTGCACAGCACTGGATTTTCATTTTTTCTCCCTTATGTGTTGACTTCCATTATAACCACGGTTTTTGACTGCACAGCCATGGCACTACATAATCATGCATTCTTGATTGTTGTGGGTTTACCCTGTTGGTAGGAGGTAAAATTTGTGATTTTTACAGTGAACAACTTAATGAGCCTATTATTAGGCTCAATAAGTTGAGCAAAAACGATTCAATTTGCTTACATATAGACAAAGTTAAGTTATTGTTTACATTTCTTCTGTTCTCTCTCTGTATGTGTGTGACACAGGAGCTTTGTGTTATGCTGAACTGGGTACCATGATCACTAAATCAGGAGGAGAGTACTCATATTTAATGGAGGCTTTTGGCTCCGTTGTAGCCTACCTTTACTCTTGGACCACTGTCATGGTGCTGAAGCCTTCCTCCTTTGCCATCATCACACTGAGTCTTGCAGAATATGCGTCCACTCCTTTCTACCCTGGCTGCACTCCTCCTCTGATTGTCACTAAGTCACTCTCAGCAGCTGCTATACGTGAGTTCATGCTATAAAGACAAATATGTGTAAGTGGTCACTGGGACAGACTTTGAGGTGCAAATAAGTAAATACAGCAAATAAGAAACAATCTGCTCAATGACTATCTGATGTATCAAAGAAAACAATAGAGCCAATATAACTGTAACCCTTCTTTTAGAGACATAATCAATTTCAAATGTTCATTTATATTATTAATGTTCTGATTTATTTTCAGTGCTAATTGTCATGGTCAACTGTTTGAGTGTTAGACTGGCGAGCTACGTGCAGAACTTCTTCACTGCTGCCAAACTTATTATCATTATCGTCATCGTGGGAGCTGGCATCGCCATGTTAGCGCAAGGTGTTTTTTTTATGTGTCAATATCTTTGATTTACAAGTCTACCTTTGGAATGTTTTTTTTCTTGTTGGAATGTTAATGTTTTTCTATTTCTGTTATTGTGCAGGAAAAACAGAGACATTGTCAAATGCGTTTGATGGTGCGTCATCATCTTTTGGAGCAATCGGGCTTGCATTTTATAATGGGCTTTGGGCTTACGATGGATGGTAATGGTTAACCTTCACTTTACTTTGCCTGTTTGCTCATGGTACATGACAACAGTGACAACATTGCTCTTTAAAGATAGCAGCTCAAGTGACTTTTAACAAGGACCACTGTGGCTCTACTCAACTTTCCAGACAGAAAACAACCTGCCTGAATCCATAGATAGAGAGTGTGGTGGGAGAAATCCCACTGAAAACATGTATGTGGGCGTGTTTTGTATTGTTGATGATTCACAAATATAGTGTGTTAATGTGCTATGAAACAGGTGTATAACCAGAGTAATGTGTGTGTATCATTGACTAGAGTCAATGATACACACATTGATATGATAGAGTAGAGACAGGGGAGGAGGGGACCTGTGCAAAGAGGTTTGAACGGGCGTCTTGCAGAAGATTGCCATGTGTGAGTTACCAATGAACCTGTGGGGTGCATCTAGAGACAGTTCTGTTGTTGTTTAGGTACCGGGTTGTCCAGTCATGATTTAAGTGCCAGCTGAAGTGCTGAAAAATGAAAAAAGGAAAGTATGGAAGGCAAATTTTCCATTGTTCCTAAAAATGTCCTTGTGTCTAGTGTCTAGTGTTTGTGATTAGGTGGCACCTAAGAGTTAATAGAGGCTACTTTCCACATATCTGTAAGTGAAGCTTGGCCAGCCTGTGCTGTAAACATCTTTGAATTTCAATGAGATTCTACAGCAGAACATTGCTGAATGGCTGGTGTTTGTATTCAAGTCCCTTTTAATGAAGGGGCCTTTGGTCCTGTGTTGTGGCAGCAGGTGCATATAACACACTATGGCATAGGACCAGTTAAATACTGACACTGAAAATTCTTAGTGTGGTTAGTATGATCTCTTACACTGGGGCCTTCCTCAGTAAACATCATTGCTCTGCTCTGCAGAGGAGACTGATCTCCTTTTCTTGTTCCTTATTATTCACAGGAATCAGCTGAATTTTGTCACAGAGGAGCTTAAAGACCCATTCAGGTAAAATATTATTTAAATAGAGTTTAAGCATTAGTTCTGTTCCTGTCAACTGATGCGCAAATAAATATACATTACCAAAAGCTTGCATCTATGTGTCTAATCATCTCAGGAATTTGCCACTGGCCATCCTCATTGGGATCCCCTTGGTTACTGTGTGCTATGTGTTGGTCAACATTGCTTACTTCACTGTTATGACCACCACTGAGCTGCTGTTATCTCCAGCTGTTGCTGTGGTAAGAAGAATTGAAAGTTGCCATGGAGACCTTTTTTTGTTTAATTGGGGGTTTATTTGTTTCAAATTCCAATTAAAGAACAGCTGTTACAGCTATGCAGCTTTCAGTGTTAACAAAAGTGCTCTTAGAGTTCTAACATACTATATACTGGATTTTTTATTATCATTATTTCCAAGAGGTTAGTTTAAATCTCAGTAACGGCCAATTTATTCTACTTCCTTATGTTTTCTGAAGGATTTGTTTGTGCCTCCTTAGACTTTTGGAGACAGAGTTCTTTACCCTGTGGCATGGATTGTTCCTCTCTTCGTTGTATTCTCAACATTTGGCTCTGCCAATGGAAGCTGCTTCACCGCTGGCAGGTAAGAGAAAATAATTACTTATGAAATGCAAAAAAAAACCACTAATATTCTCTGTCTGTCTCATAAAAGTGTATTAAGAAGACATGTGTAGGCATTTGCATTAAAGAAACCTGCAATAAAAGTGTGCTGGAATACTGATGTTTGTTTTCCTCTTCTCCAAGACTGGTCTATGTATCTGGCAGAGAAGGTCACATGGTGAAAATTTTATCCTACATTAGTCTGAAGCGCTACACTCCTTTGCCTGCTCTCGTATTCAATGTGAGTCCTACATAATGTATTTAATGAGTTCATTTGTATACTTTCAGATTTGATCTCATACTTTTTTATACCTTTGTCTTCAGATCACAAGTTAATTATTCTGGATTTTTTTTTTAAAAGTCAATTTCCTTGTCTTATTAGTGAATGTATCTTGTTATCATCAGGGAAATGATTTGATCACAAGATAATTATGGACAACTCAGAAATGATTATCTGGTTAAATACACTTCAGCATTCAGTGTTGCTGTCATGATGTTGGATAGACAGTACTTGAGGACAAATATGTGTTACTCAATACTCCTTTTTTTTTTACAAGGTTTTGTTGCATTGTGGTAAGGGATGTATGGGGAATATTAGTTAATGTCTTAAAGTAGTCTGATATGAAGCATCAGCATTAGAATAAAACCCATGTCTGTTTCATTCTGACTATTTAGAATATTGAAACATTGCTGCTGGAGAGCCTTGTACTGGGCATTCCTAACTTCAGATAACGTATTTTTCCAGACAGAGCAATCTTTGTTGCGGCCAGAATGACCTATCTGGGTAGACAAACAATAAAAATGTGCCTTGTGTGAGACCAGAAGTCAGGGTGGCAGTGCAAATGTCACTGGTATAGTCAACTACATGTTCTCCTGAGTCGAGCTGTAACAATAAGCATTTCTGCTTAAGACGTCCAAGTCTTTCTCCAAACCTAGACTAAGAATCCTCAGCTTGTCCTTCACAATGATACATGAAAAATATTTGGACAGGCACGCTGGGTTTCATATCATCTAAAGTGCCTAACTTGTTGACACTTTGTTGACAATGTGACAGTTTTTATCCATTTGAATATATTACCATAATAAATACCCACCATGTTTTTCATTACAAGTATAATAAAGGATATGCTTTACTTCTCTGTCTTTTAGGGCATTTTGGCCATTTTCTACATTATTCCAGCAGACGTCAACACCCTTATTAACTACTTCAGCTTTGCTCAGTGGGTGTTTTATGGTCTGACAGCACTGGCTCTTATAGTCATGCGTTTCACCAGGAAGGAACTCCACAGACCCGTAAAGGTGAGGCCTACAACAGTTTAGCATAGTTAATCAGCCAATGTAATGTTTATAATGTATGTATGTAATATTTTTTATATATATTCCTTCAACTGGCAAACTCCTCATTAAAATTGTTCTTGAACAGGATTTTATAACAATAAATAGTTCAGATACAGTATTATAAAATATGATGTAAATTAAAACTAAAACAATCCTGTTGTATGAAACCCATGTACTTCCTGTGATCACTTGAAGGTGCCGATTATCATAGCAGTCCTAATGGTCGTGGTGTCCTGCTACCTCGTCTTAGCCCCCATCATTGATAAACCAGAGCTGGAGTACTTGTACTGCACCATCTTCATGTTTAGTGGACTCCTCCTTTATTACCCTTTTGTATACCGGAAGGTCAACTGGGCATGCAGATTCATGAGTAAGTTGACTCTGTTTCTGTCAGTAAGAACAAACTGAGACAAGAGATAAAAGGTAGACTTTTAAATGACTGAAAGATCTGACTGCTATTGAGCTGATTCTGTGACCTTTGACCTCCGTTTCCATGTAGGGCCCATCACTATGCACCTCCAACTGCTAATGGAAGTAGTCCCTCCTGAGAAAACTGAATGAGAAGCGACAGTGAGTTCAGCATCTACTGGTCTGCTGAGGCATGAAATATATCCTGCCTGGTTTCAGAAACAATGACATGAATGTAATGGTCAAGAATCAGAGCTGAGTCAAAACTCTGACACTGTGCTTCTACTAGTCCTCCACAGAAATAACTCGTACACAGCACAGCTCTGCCGGGCAGTCATTTTCAACAATTTCTTACGTATTCAGATTGTACTTCTCTTAATGTTAAAGGACTTTTATGAAGCTGCAGTGAGCTAAGGGAAATGCTAAAAACACTACAAATAACTTGCCTGGCAGATCAGCAATAAATTTGTGGTTGCTTCTGAGGTTGTAAAAAGTAAAAGATGCTTTACTTGCTATATTATCACAATGGTGTGTTATATATATGATTATTGTGAGCATTGGAGCCAGATGTGGTTTGAATTTGAACCTTTGTTGCTTGTTGATTAGATTAGATAAGATTAGTTTTTTATTGATAAAATTCATTGATTGTAAAGGCAGAATGGGTGGCTGCGATTGCTCTTCCCAAATCAGACTTAAACACCTGCAGACAGGTGGGGCAGGTGTGTGTATAGAAGTAGGAAGCAGAAGGAGATATGCAGATTTTTTACCACATTTTGATAAAAATAAGTGGAATTTCATTTTATTTTGAGCCACTCTTTGTGAAGAACAACCATTGGGAAGATTATGTTTTTGTCAATAAAATTAAGAAACAAGTTGTAGATCTCTGTGAGTGCCTTTTTAATTCGGGGGTCACAAACCTCCTCCAATCAAAGGGCATAAAAACTGGCTGTAACAATGATGTGCCAACAAAGTCTTCTTATCTTAAATACCTTTTGAGAAATGTTTGTTAATGCAATCTTTCTTTTGCTCTTAACACAGCAAATTAATGTCAAATGTGGATTTTAAAGTTTAAAAAAAATACTTTGTCACACGTCAGGCAACTGGAAAAGATGAGACTTCCACTGAACACAATACTTTTAAATGCAGCTAATAGTGGGGATGGTAATTTCATTTGAACGTCAGCATCTGTAAAGCTGGTCTAATATGGACACCAAATCAGATCAGCTGCTACAGGGATTACAGGTTGTGCCATTAACAATACTACTACTAAGTTTCCGATATTATTTGATGATATACCCTGAACTTCCCTATTTGGTGCTGGAGCTCTGTTCTTTAAGCCTGATCACACCTGTCCTCTACTCTCTTTACTGGCTCCCTGTGAGATCTGAATCGATTTTAAACTTCTACTGTTTGTTTTTGATGCTATCAATGGTCTTGCACCCTATTATTTATCTGAGATTTTAAACATTCACCAACCCAGCAGAGCTTTACACTCTGCTGACCAGCAGCTTTTACAGGTTCAAACAGTGGGGTGATCGCTCTTTTGCAGTGGCAGGTCCTAAACTGTGGAATAGCCTTCCGTTTGGGTTGGGTATAATCATGGACCTGCCACTGCCAAACTTAAGACCCACCTGTTTAGGATGGCTTTTAATACATCACTGTGACACTTTATCCCTTTTTATATGTTTTATTGTGTCTGATTGGTATTCTTTTATCTGTGTTTATTATTTATTTCGTTATTATTGTTTTTAATTTTGCACTTTGTTTTAAATTTTGCTTTTTGTGTAAAGCATCAGCAAACCTTTTCTAATAATTCATCTGTTCCACTAGATGTCAGTATAACACTGCTATTCTAAACTACAGTGATCTGAAGAGTTTCAATAGTCTCTGCCACGTTTCAATTTCAGAAATATGTATAGAAATTATAAATCATTTCCAATAACATGGAAACTATTGTACACTACTGTGAGAATGACTTTTGCTGCTACAGTAGCAGAAAGGGCTCTGGATGGGAACTGTGGTCTTCAATAATGTAGTCATTATTAGCATAACCAATAACATAAACATTACAGAACAGAAGGCACAAATCAAAGGAGTGTGTGTCTTGTGCAGCATGGATTGACATGGGTCAGTAAGAACACAGGCATGTGCCAAAACCTACTTTGTGTGTTGTTGCCCTCTAGTGGCACAGACCTTAAAGAATAATGATATATTGCACAAACAACGAGTACACAATGGACTGACTGGCTGGAGTTTGTTCAGCATGGACATCCCCTACCTCTGCTTCCTCACATATTGCTCACAGAGAGACACAGAGGACTAGAAGCAAGCCAACATCATGTAGCTTGTTCAGCAGATCATGATACAGGTTGGTAAACTTAAAAGGAAAACTTCATTTTCCTTAAAATATTTTAGGTGGTTGTTAGGTAGATTTTTAGCTTTTATATGCTAAAATTATAAAAACCTACAGACAGGAAGCTTAGTAAAGTATATTGCTGACTGTGGCATTTTATAATCAAACTTCGCATTAGTAGAGTGGTGGACTGATTGGACATTAATATGCTAAGTATTTTAATGAAAGTGAGGTTACCCTCATACAGCAGCATACACTCACATTTTGTGCATATGCATGCGGCACAGACTCACAGTCACACACTCCATGTACAATGCACTCAAATATCATCTCATTAATGGATAGACAGCACTGATGAAAAGTCATCTGCATATCATTATCATCACATTACTATGCTTTTCCAATCACTTACTGAATTAGCATTTGGATTAGAACCTCGCAATCATTCAGCGACCTTTCCAAAAACCACATTATAATGTGTCACTAATGAACATATGCTAAAAAACAAAATCTTTTTCTTTAATATCAGAAACAATGCTTGAAGGTCTCCAGAAGTTTTTGGTCACTGATTTAAATTAGAAACAAAATATTTCGTTTTGGGTTGTAAATTGATGACCTAAGTAGGTTTTATCTGACTCACAATAGAATTTACAATTTGATGTCTTCTGTTTGCTCCACTGAATGTCCAATAATATTAAATTAGATTAATTACTATTAACTCTAATTTGCTCCTGAAAACACTCATTAATTTTGATGAAAAAGAACATTTCTGTAACGTCCAATTGCTGGTGGGAAGCAGAACCAAAATCCTATCAACAGTAGAGGGGACAGTTTTGTCAACATGACCCATTTTATTCCATTGGAGGGCACACTTGAATAAGCAGTGGCAGTGAATGTAGCCAGAGCCATTTCATGTACTTGGTGACCCTTTTACAGTCCAGTATTCACATCCATTTTCCACACATTCCCCAGATTTGTGGCTTACCCCTCCACCTGGCACTGCTCCCAGAAATGCCCTGGCACTGCTTTTAATGCTAGGAATGTCATAAAAATGCTCTTCATTTTTATTATTAGGTTTCAAATGACTGTTCTTTTACAAATGTCTCATTAATAACTTTGTCTGACAGCCTTTCTCTAGCTATCTCTTGCCATTTATTTATGATTGAGAATGTAGGCCCACTAACTTCATAAGAGCATTATATCCAGTGAATTAACTCAGGTTTGTTAACATTAGCCGCCATACTGTCAGCTAGTGTACAGGTTGCATTGTAAGAAGACTGATGTGCAAAAAAAGAATACAGTGACCTGCTTCAGCCAGACAGTAGTTTCAGGTAATGTTGAAGACATGTCAAAATAAGTAATCAGACTTATTAGACCATGCAAACATCATCCTATTTTCATTTCCTGTATATCTTTGTGGAAAAAGGTCCAATGGTCTAAGAGGTGTAATCTCCTTTGTGGTGCTCTGATGAGACTGCAGTTGCTGCTGGGCGGAGCACTAGGCTGATTGGTCTCACCTGCATCCAATCCCTGCACTCCTCTCAGCCTTCTTAAGGACCTCACTCACACCCACTTCCTGTCAGTTCTTCAGTTATCAACCGCGGTACTGATCGCTCTCCCTCCTATCTCTGTTGCAGATCTTCTGACCGCAAGCCAACTAATGTACCTTTTTGCCTTGCAGGACCCTCAGCCCTGGTCCTGTCCAGTTTCAGCTGCAGTCCTCCAGAGTACCTGTCCAACCCGTTATTTCTCCCTCATGGATGTTTTTTGTTACCCTCTCTTTAGACCTGCGCTTAGATCCTCTCCTTTTTCTCACCACACAACATCCTTACAACTAAGAAAGTGAGCTTTTCCATCAGACATGGATCTCTGTGGTGAAAGGTTGTGCAAACGGTTGGCTTACAGGTTTGTACATAGGGTTGACCTCAAGAGGTGTATTCTGAACATTCATGCCCAACCAATGATCATAAAATCTAAACACCCATCCATGGTTTTAACCCACTTTATGCCATATCCCATATATGACATGCCTTAACTGTAAAAAGTATATTTATAAGGCTTAAAATGCTGTTTAGATGACCATTTACAACAGAAACATAAATATGTTTTGTAGGCATATACTGTCTCCTCTGCACTACCCATCTCTCCTTGTTAACCTCTTCTTTGCTTTCTCTTCTCCCCCCGTTCTCTCTGTCACCCTCTCCTGCCGGGGTTTTCTCTATATATTCCCTTTGATCTTTTTCTTCCTCTCCTCTTCACCAGCTGCAATTGAGCAACTTAGAGATCAGTGGCTCATGCCATCACCAACACTTTCAGGTGAAACAACAGTTCATTATACTACATTCTCTATATGTGTGCAAAATATAAGAAGAGGTATTCGTATGTTTCTGCTAGCAATTCCTCAGTCAGTACATATTCATGATTGTGTTTGTGCGTGAAAATGGGGTCGTGAGGGGATTCTAGATGTATAAAAGTGTTGCTCGCTAATTGTATTGCTGTGCATGCTCCTCTCGCTTTTGCACTCGCTGTAGTTTCTGGCTGTTTAGCGGCTCTTTGATCAGCAGATAGTGAGATGGTAGGGAGGCTGGTTATACTGGCTTCCTTTCCTCAGTCGTGGCTTCACTAACACTTTGCACACCTTGGGAGGCAAGATTTTAGTGTTTGTGTGTGTGTGTGTGTGTGTGTGTGTGTGTGTGTGTGTGTGTCAGTATGCATACTGTTTGTGTGTAAAAGAGAGACAAAAATGGATTAAGGACAGACAAGAGACAGGTAAAGAAGAGAGAAACAAAGAAAGTTTATGTAAAAGAGGAAAAAGGGGAAAAATAGTGCTTTAAAAGAATTAAGTGCAAACAGCTTTCACTGAATGCCTGGCAGGGTCTTCTCTGATGTTTATCCTGCCTGTGTGTACTTTTAAACACTGCCTGCAGCCAATTCTGCTTCACAGCCAAGTTATGATCTCTCAGCTCCTTGTCAAAGATGCTTTTCCTTGTGTGTCAACGAGCATTTGTGCAGATGAAAACAGCATATTGATAAAAAACATTTGTGCTTAGCATCATTTGACTGAGATCAACACAGCAAATGCAATTATGTCATATTGCCTAGTGCACGAAAAAAAATAAAATAAATGAAAAATAAAAAGGAATGATGAGGAATGATGGATGGAAGAGGATGAGGGACCACTGAAAAAAAAACAGGTCATGGTTTTTAGAGTTCTCAGAATTCAAATTTTAATCTCAGAATTCAGACTTTTTCTCAGAGTTCAGACCTTTCATGACTTTTTTTCAGTGGCCCTAACCCTCTTACATAAGACACTTCATCAGCTTTCTTACAGTTAATTTTTTTTCAAACTTGCAGTGGACATTATTGAAAAATCCCTTTTTAAAAACTATTTCCAAATTTTATATAACCTGGGTTTTAAATCAATAATGCTGTTTTCAAAGATAATTGTGTTTTCTGATCCACTCCCTCAGACTGAATTTACAAGTTTGACATGCTGCTTGTCCTCAAGCCACTAACAGCCAGTCAGTCTATCTGTTGATTGCATTAAAAGATAACAAAGACTCTCATTTCTGGACAAATGTCTTCACATAGATCTCCCATAAAATCCATCCATAGAGAGCTTGCCTCTCATATTACCAGTGATAAATCAATTCTCTTCATTGGCACATGGGCTAATGCAAGTGTAGTCAGTGTAATCAGTGTATACGCTTCAGCCAGTGATATGTTACTGTACCTATAAATGTAGACAGTTACATGAAGGCTATGAGCTATTGATCAGTCTATACTGGGTGATCCTAAACATAAATTGAATGTAGAATGACTGAACCTCTTCTCCTTGCCTGTAACATAAGCAGGACAATGTGATGCTTCACAGATTAGATGGACCTCTGCTTATTTTAAGTGTATATGGATCAGAGACTTGTGTTGCTGTATCATGGCATTTTTTAAAGCCGCGCCACTGTCCTTCTGTGTGAGGCACAAAGCCTGTAAACTATTCCCACCTATGTCCCTCAGTGAATAAGACAGGGCTAATACAGGCTTTTACATACATAACAAACATACTCCAGAGCAATATGCAAACATGTGGTTTCACTATTCTGGGTTTCTTCATTGAGCAGAAGTTTCTAACCCATGTTTAATGCAGTGTCTGATTAATTCCTTAAGTTCTTGTGTTTATTGCAGAGCAGGGAACAGAGAAAATACTGTATATAAGAAGAGGGAAACTGTCTTTGAAGTGGTGTTCACCAAATCTCCAAAGGATGACCAAGCCAGAGGCTGGACTCATGCTGTAGGGAGAGAAGCAACAACTTCTTTTTCACTGCAGGGCAACAAAAAATGTTTTTTACTATGAACATGTGCCCTACACACAGAAATGCCACTGTTATCTGTTTGTTTGAAGAAATGAATTCCATCAGAAATATTATGTCAACAGAGATGAGTAAAAATTTGCTTTAGCCACAACTGAGCAGCAACGAGCATTATTTCACCCTGCTCTGAAATAAAAGATCCAAGCAACTCTGAAAAATAAGAGTCTGCAATCCTCTGTGGTATACCCCTCCTTGTGCCTAACTAGCTAATGAACTATCAGCTATCTGTCTTCATTCCACCCAAGGCCCACTTGTCCCTCCCTGCAGACAGAGGCTACTTCTTGGCAAGTCTTGCTGAGGGGAATCCAAACCTCCTGGCTCTAAAGCACAGTGTCGCATTCTACTGAAAGTCAGTTTGAGGTGAAAAACAGACTTCAGTGAGGCTATTTCTGTTGCCATCAGTGTTTGGGAACATTAAACAAGCCCCTTTCCAAGCAACAAATGGCTGAGCCTGTAATCATCTTTGGTGTTAACAAATTGCTTTCTTAACAGCATGTAGTCGGCTTTTGGGATGTTTTGCTAAAAAAAAATATATCACAACCAACTTGAACCTGTTACCTCTTTTACTGACATGGCTTACATCCACAGGGCTATTTTGTGTCATAAAGTCTAGCAGCAGTAAAATGTCTGTTTAATAGCTAAAATGTGTCAAAGAAGGAAGCCGGCTGCCAGTATAGAGCTATATGATAGCTGGGTCAACATTAAAACACAGTGAGTTAAACACTGGTGCAGGTAATTAATAATTACAAATTAAAATACAAATTACAAATTGTGTTCATTGACCTGTGACTTACAGCACCATTGACATCTGGTCTGTTTTCTTGGTACAGCCCAAATAAATCAAAATAACACAACAGTTAATCTAGGACCACAACACTGAGAAAGGTTGAGGTGTAATATAACATTATAACATTAAAATAAATGTCAATATTATTAGAGTGGGTGCGGTGGAAAGGATAATAAAGGTAAAAAACAATCTTCAGCTATAATGTTACATTTAAACATTGTACGTTTCAAAGTTTAAGAAAGTGAAGAAAGTAGGTCTACTGTGAAAAAAAGATTGTTTTTCAAGCAAAGCCTGAACCCCCCCCCTGAAAATCCTGTACACACACTCAGAGCTGATGGCCACCCACTTGTAGGAAGATGGTTTTGTATGGATCATACCATGTTAAGTACTTTTAAAAATCAAACCTGTAAAGTCGATTTCGGAGTGCATAGCATTTTCGCTTTTACAGAGTATTATTTCGAGTTTATTTCTAGTCACTTTCTCTTCACCACACTCACCAGTCTAACTTTTGTACTTGCAGTTTTCTCAGTCGTCCCCCCTCTCAGCGAGTGGTTTGCTCCTCTCTACAGCTGATCGGCCCAGGATCCCCGGTAGCTTTCTCCGTTTTGTTGGCTTTGACGGTTCCGGCGTCGACTTTTACTGTTTTAATTTAACGGAGTCAGTGGCCGCTCGTGTCGGCAAGTTGTTCATCTTAGTCTGAACCTCTAAGGAGCAATCTGACCCGAATATTTTCTTTATACTTGTCTAAGACAAGCGGATCTAAAGGCAAAGACGAGGCCCTCACTCCATCCACGGATTCACCTGCTACGCGAAGAGCCTGACAAGACAGACCGACATGGGGGACACGGGGAGCGAGGGCAGCAAGCCTCCGACTAACGTTAACGTTATACCCCCGCGCTGCCCCTGTGGGTTTTGGGGGTAAGCTGAATAACTCGTCAAGTGTCTCGCTTTCAAATCATTTCTTTCTCTTGCAACAGCTAGCAGAGTCGATAGCCACTAGCATTAGCAGCTCACACAGGGATGAGCTGCTTCTCTTGTTATTACCCCCTCCCCATTGTTTTGTAGCATTAGCTGGCTAACACCAGCTGGTCTCGGTAACTCGATCCTGTAGAAGAAGAAGAAAGCAGGGCAAGCCATGGGATAAGCCCCTAGGTAGTGTGACAATGCTGCTACGGTAGATATATGGTTCATATATGTTACTGTGGGTTAATAATACCACACTGAAACCATAAAGTGTCTGGGTAGGAGCTAGGCACTGGTTGTTCAGCCGTGGGTAATCTACATGTGTCACAGGTCCACAGATTGGCAGCAGTGTATGCACACATGGCTGTTATTTATTTCCTGACCACATGAGGCCTGATAACTACATTACATGTGTCATGTGTAGCTGGACACCCAGCATATAGTGAGCAATTAAAGGCATTCCATGGCATGTGTTTAAAGTAATGTGTGAACTATAGTTTACTAACCTTACATATTGTTTGTTGTTTACATTTGTCTTTTTGAGAAATGTGAATATATATAGCTTATCTTGTGAGGTTGAAGACTTCCCTAAAAGCTGGATTTCCTCCTTCCTATATAATCTTAACTTTAGTCCTGTACAGAATTCAGTACAAGTTAGTCTAGAGAGTGGATGGATGGAATGTCTTTCCTCCATAGTAACACAAGGCTTTAGCTTACTTGGGTATTTTAGGATGCAGCCAGTGATGACAGGCCCTTCAGATCACATGAAGCTGTAGCTGAACATACACTTCCTCTCCAAATGTGCTAAAATGGCCTGACACACGCATCTCCTTGTTACAGGCTTTTTTAGAAAAGTACATTGGTCATCTGATGACCCAGAATGACTATTATGCTGTGTCTGTGGACTTGGGAGAAGGGAAAAAACCACTTGAACCTTGCTGTGCAGACGTAGCATGATAGCATTCTTAGTATTCGATTTCAACATGACTTTTTCTGCCTCAAATTTTTAAAATTGTTTGTTTGAGTGACAATTAGAAATACCACATACGGCTGTCACTGGTGCACTGTGAGCCATAATTAAATGTGACATTTAGCTGGAGATGTCAGAGAAATTCTTGCACTTTTATACTGTTCTCTAGAGAGCAACAGGCTTGTCTCAGTATTTTACATGTGAGGCAGACACAAGAAGGAGAAGGAAAGGAATCATGCTGTATGTTTGTTCAGGTTTTTTTTTATCCTGTTAGATCAATGTCTTTTAGCCTGCAGAGCGTTTTAGATTTATGCTTTAAACAGAAATGAGCCTATTATATTGCATTCTATTACATTTTTTAGATTATATGTGAAACTCTAACTCTATTTAAAGGTGGCAAGATCAGCTTGAGAGGGACCTGGCTCTTAGTCAGTCAGATCCCAACACATTGGAATAAAAGCTAAATATACAATGTCTAAGTGCTCTTTTTATATTTTCTAAAGTAATGTGACATTCAGCATACTTTCTGATTACTAAATTCTCTCTTCAAGTACCACAGGGAAGTACCATGCTGGCAGTAGTGTATTGAGATACTATCATAAATGGAGAGAAGGATTACTGTATGTTTACAAATACCGTTTGTATACATACAGCTGTTTTCAGCCTATGTCAGCAATTTAAAAATCTGTTACAAAGGTCATATAAAGCTGCCCTTAAGTTAAGTTGTGTGCTTTTTAAAGTGTCTGGTCGAAAATATTTGTGTGTAAGTGTGTGTGTAAAGCCAATACAGCACCAGCATTGATCATTTTAAATAGCTTTAAATATATATTATCCTGGGAACAATTAAAGAGAATTGCCTGATCAGTTAAACAATTGTTTAATTAATTAATGTATTAATTGCTGTTGTATTCATAACTTATTATTTGCTTTATAACCAAAATATTTTAGATCAATATAAGTTAATGAATATTTGTTTCTATTTATTTATATTTGTGCTGCAGACACAGTGCAGCAGAAGTGACATACTACACTTCATTCAGCAAAAAAAAACCCAAAAAATGAATTTTTACTCTAAATATGATACTGTTTTGTAGGAGAGAGAGATTTAACTGGAGTTTTTCAAAACATGTGTTATTCTCACTCCTTTGTACCACTTTAAACTGAATCACCAAGGCGACATGGCCCATCTTCCTGCCTGTTCCAATCAGATATTCTCATTAGTAACAGCAGTGGGCCAACTATGAAAAAGACAGATTGTGTGCACTTTGTTCAGGCTTCCCTCAGCTTAACAACCATGCAGTCCTTTCTTTCCTGTGTAGATTTTTCTTACCCATCCTCATCCATTTTTGTTTCCTTAATGAACCTGGGGTTTGATTACATCTGATTTGCAAGGTTGATAACAGGATGTGACTGTTGTTTACACAGCACTGGCTTCCTCCCTACTTGTGTCTCATGATGACTTTTTACCTCCACCCTTATTTTTTTTTTTTTGCTTCCTTCTTTTTCTTTTATGCCCAAGATGTCACACCACCAGACTGACAGACAGCCCTCAGGTTGACTGCAGCTGACCCTACATTTAGAAATGAGGACAAAGGTGTGCAATGAAGCGCCAAAAATAAATAGAATGTGACTGATAGCAGCGACCGTCACGCTCAATGCACAGACAGTAAGGACGAGGGCTGGAAAGGAAATGAGAGGAGGCTTCTCAGAGGAAAGCCAAAGCTATGATGTGAAAGAGCAGTCCTACTGAAATCAGCAAGGCTTCAGCGATCAACTTCCTAACAGCAGTTATTTTATATCAGTGGTCTTTATCTTTGATCAGCAATTCAGAAACACTAAAAACTGAACAATTTAATTGATATACATGAATATACGCTTAACTAGACTATGGTTTTGTGGTAAACAAAGCAAGTTAATGAGGTTATAATTAAATCCACATGGTTTGGTCAACTTTATCAAACCAGTTGTTGATCGGTTATTTGTGCCCATTACACACACACACCATCCTGGGAGCATTGTATGTTATCAGAATTAAACTTTAATGAGCTATCGTACCAATAATTTTCACCCCACTGTTAACTGACTTACAGTCAGTGGTTCAATCGCAGTGTTAGAAGCTGATCATTACCTATGACCATACAGATTGTGTAATACTGTGTTGATTACTGCAGGTGACTATACTATGGCTGAATGCTACCTGTGTTAAGATAACATTCAGGAGGTAACATTTCCACCACCTATAACCAGAACTGAAAGAACAGGGATTTTATGTATTATTACATACTCTAAATATATTGTATTGACTATTGTATATATTGTATATTGTATTTTTAATTAATGATTTGTTAAATTCCTCAGTAGAAGATTGATAGATCAATCCTTAATTGGTTTGGTCTCCCACCTTGGCCTTCTACATAGGCTTTGGCAGCCTCAGACTGTTGTGTGGCGGCTTTGGATTCTCTGAATAATTTAAAACTGCTGCATGGATCATGCCCCTTATTTTGAATTTTTCCTTGCCAGGATCCCAAATGAAAAGTAAAGTCTCAGCCTGTGACTTAGGGTCATGGAAACATGTTGTTACGCTGACTGTGTGGATAGCCACCAGCAAAAAGCGCTTGAATTTTGCTGCTTCTTATTCTAGATTTTTTTTTATCTCTTAGGACAAGTTACTCCCATAACCCACCTTTTCTTTGCCTTTCTTTTCATCAGGTCAAGCAAAACCATGAATCTCTGCTCAAAATGTTTTGCAGGTAAGTTGCTGCTGCATTTTTCTTTCTCTTCATAACACCTATAAACATACCATGACTACATCTTACTGGTATTCATAATGAGATGGTCATTATGTTTAATTCTTCTTTTTCCTGTTTTTGTGGCTAAACAACTTGGAAACATTTTCTGTCCCTTGATCGCAATCTCCACCACTCACACACAAATCTCCCTTAATCTCTTGTCAGATCTGACTGGCCAAAAATGGCTTAAGATGGTTGATTGAAAACAAACAAAAAGAAATTAGACTTTCATTCTTGGTGTTTTTTCCCCTTTCTTCTCTCTGGAAGTCATTTAGTGTGAGGACCATTTGGTGTAATGGGTCAAGATGAGATATTTGCCTTGTGCAGCACAGAAAATGTCACCTAAAAATGTTTGCCAACATTTAAACGATTTTTCACCATGTCATATTTTTTATAGACACTCAGAAGAAACAGCCAAATGATGAATGTGCTCCAAAGGCCTCTTCCAGCTCAAGCAGCAGTCAAACAGACATCTTCTGTAGTGAAACAAGCAGCATTAGTCAGTCCCTGATGTCGATGCCTAACACAACAGAAGACCCTCTGCCCGGAGACACAGGAAAGACATCTGTAGCTGTTCAGGACGGTAAGAAAACAGTTGTTCACTGAGTTTGAACTTGTGGCCATTGGAACCTTCTGACTAAGTAATATATACAGAATATTGAAAATACACTGTGCTGTTGGTTTCTCTTACTTTATGCAGAGGGCTTATTTTGTCTCCAACTTTAAACTAAGCTGCCCATTTACAATCAACCATTCATTTTTGTGGTCTGGACTGTTATAGCCTTTGGTTGAAAACATCTTTCTGTTGAACACTGTTAGTCTGTTACTAGTTTTTGCTAGTTGGAACAGCAGAGCAGCAGCTGCAGTGTCCCTGCCCTGGCTATATTTGTACTCATGGCACAGATAGAATGATAGGAAAGGGTATCTATTCAGAAGTGAAGGTTTTAAGAGGACACCTACAATCGCTTGGGCATCCGTCATCACTGTACAGTGACAAGGTTATTTGTGGAGGCCAGTTCAGGAAAAGAACAATGAAGTTGCTTCCAAACAGATGCACTCAGTAAAAAAAAAATATCTCATATTAACCTTCTGCTCTGTTTTCATGGGAGACGTTCACATGATTTCATTGAGAAACAATTGAAATTTCAAATCTGATAGTGATTAATAATTCACTATCAGATAAGACAAGACAACTCTCACTAGACATACCACACCTCCAAGATATGTGGTATGTTTAGTGAGAGTTTTCTTAATTATTAATCATCAGAACTAGAGAAGCTGTTTGGAGGAGCAGCAAAATGATTTCAAGAAACTCCAGTTGCCTCACTTCGCTTCCTGAGGAGCAGGAAGGTTTAGCAAATCATTCTACTTATTTACTTGATGATGCAATCTATACGATTTCTCTGAAAAGCACATTTAGAAAATTGCCTGTGATACATGACGGTCAGATTGCCCAAATAAAATTGAACTGTGGCCATTTGATTTAACTGCATGTCTAGTATTACACAGTATGATTAAGAGTGTGTTTGTATAGCATAGTTTAGTTGGTACAGCTGTAATCTTTTTTCAAACTGTGCTGCAGCTGAGCCGCTTCTTGGCTAGCCTCAGTCTGCATACTTCACAGATAACTATCATAGTAGCTGTGAAGGGAAAAAGCTCAGTTATAATCAAGGATTCCACACAGCCCAGTCTCTCTCTTTATCCTCCTACCATGTTGAAAATGGCACCAGAGTATCCGGGCAACGACCAACTGATTCTCCAACAGCTTCTGTCCTTAGGCTGTTCCAATTAAATACTCTGGGCTTTTTAGTGTAACCTAAGTCATGACCCAGTCTCCTAATCAGCTGAAGTTTTAGTGGAATGGCTTTGATATCTGTTTTTATAGTGTGTGGGAATGGGTTAATGTGCATGATTATGTATGTATTTCACGGTTATTTTAAATGCAGTGTGGTTGTATTCTGTATTTTTTTTTATGCTTTCAAGAAATTGCTAGTCCTGAAACTCCTTTATATCCCTGCTTTTCTTCCAGTATAGACATGTCTCTGCTCACTGTTTCTTTCAGGGTTATCCAGCACCGATCCAGTCTTGGGTTCACTCTCCACTCCAACAAAACGTTCATTTGAGTCAGGTATGTCTCAGTTCTACCGGCACAATGTCCATTATTGTGTTTTGCATTGTGTGTGTCAAGTCCAATTAGGTAGCACAATTAGGACCCACTAGAATCAGGGGCATTTGATTGATCTAAGATGCCTAGGTTAATTGTTCCTACAGGGGAAATGGCAGAGGGAAGGATATTTGGGATGCAATAGAGCATGTCTGCTAGAGCGTGCAAATGTAAAAGTGAAGGAAGACCACAATTCTATATATATATATATATATATATATATATATATATATATATATATATATATATATATTTACATGGAATGATAAGCTCCAGATGAAATTGATATTTAAAATGGCTCAGTTCCTTGCACCACCACATCACAGCAGGAAGGTGTCTGGCTGTAGATCTAAAAATTATTAAATTAAAGAGGAAAGGGGTTACAGGGACTGGCAGAACTGAAATGTGTTCTGGTGTTGGGTGCAGCATTATCAGTGGCATTGATTAAACTAATCTGAACAAAATCTTAAAAAACTCTTCTATTGTAGAATTCCTTTTATTATTTGTTGAACCTTAGGTAGCACAACCTGACACAATCAGACACATGCACACTCGCACATGACTTACGTACAACTGCAGAAACGGTGTGTGAACATGTTGATCCCTTGTCTAATGCACTGGGATCATGTGAGTTTCATGCCATAACACTCATGTACACTCAGCATGATTTAAACCTGCTGATGTTGGTTACAGTAGCTTTTGACATTCTCTCCGCAGATGTCTGTATTTTAGTTTGAAGCCTGGATTGGACTGGATGAGTCTTTTGTGCAACCTCCACTAAAGATTATAGCTACTTTAACTTGTCGCTTTATAGTAATTTTATAGTAGCTTCAGCTGCCTTTTTGTTGCTGAAGAAAAAAAACATATTGACCTGCAGTAAAATGTAGTTGAAATTGGCAGCAGAGATATACTAGGATAACAAAAGGTTAGTTACATGCAGTCGCACATGTACAGACACACATACTCTCACACGTATAGGAATCAATGGGGCAGGCAAGCGGGATCTGACTGCTCAGCTTGGCCTAGTTCTCAGAGATTTATTGAGCGCTGATCTGCATTTTGGCCGGGCCAGGGAAAAAGTCTGCAGGATTGATGAGAAAAGAGAAGAAAAGAGTTTAAATTCCAGCCAACCAGCAGAAGCTACATGCTCCTATGTCTTAGATACTGGACTACATGCAGGCTAATGCAGGAGAACCATCAATCTCTTTTTTCCATTTAACACAAAGAAGAGATTTTGTACCAGTAACCTATGGTCTGCTGTCTCCCAGCTGCTGACTGGACCAAATTAGAGAAAACGTCTTTCTCTTGGAATTCCAGTCAAAGCTGCTGTCCTGGTCACATGAAAGATTCATGCTTTTTGGATTATAATATGACCAGAGGAGTAATAAAGGGGAAAGAGTGTTAGCTTCAAATATATTGGATTAATTATTTAAAACCATTTTATAAGGTAGTTCAACCTTCACATGCTGTTGTATTCATAAAAGATTCATTTTAAGTCACAGTTACATTAACTATGATTGAATTGGCAAAGTATAGTCAGATGGAATTAAGATGTGTAATTTGAGTTAAACCAGTTGAAGCTGTATAGACTCTTCTTCTTCTACTATATATTTTTTCTTTTGTAAAAACAATGCAGATTTATTACATTAAGTACAGCTATTAAAGTTCGCTCCTTGTGTGTCTTGTGTGTGTGTGTGTGTGTGTCTCCAGCCTCAGAGTCAGAAAGTGATGTTTCTCCAGAGAAGAGGGCAAGAGTGGGTGAGGTCCCAGAAGGAGAGAAGTCTTCATCATCCTCATCATCATCTTTATGTGCATCATCATCGTCATCCTCATCTCGCAGTGGCTCCAAACAGCGAAGCCGCAAACGTTGCCATCGCTGCCAAACCAAACTGGAGCTGGTACAGCAAGAGCTGGGTTCCTGTCGCTGTGGTATGTTGATGCACCTCTCTACATATAAAAAAAAAAAAAAAATCACATACATTATGGAAGAGTAGATATTATTAAGCTTATATGTGAGGTAAGAAAAAAATCTTTTGCAGTGATTAATTATCATCATAAATACATTTCAGTTACCTTGGTCGTGGTTTTGCAGACGTGCAGTGCACAGAAGTACTTCTCTTACCTGGGTGTGTGTTTGTGTGTTGGAAGGATACATCAATGACCAGAGTGCTTTGGCTAGCCTTGGGGGACCAATACAGAAAATCTCAATGCTGCACATTGCCCATAAAACATAAGCCAATTACCAGAAACACTAATGCAGTTTAAACCAATACTTGGCTTGCTAATCAACTTGTTTGCATACAAATTAAAGTACTTAAAAAGTCACAGTTCTTCACTGCTTAAAGACCAATCTGCTTAAACCAACGCACTAATTTTTAAATTGGAAATTGACTCGCTGCTTTTCTTTCAGCAGGCTCTGCTTTATGCATGGGCCATCCATCCTTAATAGTCCAGTGCTTAGTATGAAAACATGCTTTTTACACACTGAAAGGGGGAAATGATGGCAATTACAGTGATTTCTGACTATTGCAGTAATTGCAGATTAGTTTGCTAATGGTTCTGCAGAATGTTCCACAGTGTAAGCCAAGAAGGTCTGATAATGAGTTGAAAGCATAAATGCTTTTCAGATTCTAAATGAGGGAGAAAAGATAGCTCCAGCAGTGAAGCTGATCCAATGTTGTCACACTCGCTATATTTCTGCTGTTACACAGCGCCTCCCATATTCATCTTACTAAATGTTGGTATAAAGGCAGTGGAATTAAAATATATAATAATAATAATATCTTTTGAAGTGAAAGGAGATCAAAAACCATTTTAATGTAATTTACCTTTTAACACTAGTCAAAAAATGTCTTGCAAATGTCTTTTTTTAATGGTTAAATTTCCACCAACATCTGCTTTGTTATTCAAAATGGGTTAGTGTCAATTTAAAGTTATACTTATTCATTTTTTAGCAGCAATATACCCGATTCATCAGTTAGAGTTGGTGTAACATTATCCTTCTCACTGCATTCTTGTGACATGCTCTTCTTCTACCAGAATAGGAAAAAGATTGCACTGGTTGTTGCTCTCTATTAATGGCTTGCTTAGTTTTGACCAAGCGGCTTAAAGCCCAGTCATTTCCCATAGACTCCCATGTTAAAAAGGCCAACTTCACAGCAGAAATAAACATGTTTACGGCCTGGTACAAAAAACCATTCTGGTTTCCTTCTAGTGTCAATTGTACAGGGGTGAATTTTTTTTATAACTCGCTTGTTTTAATTATATTCTGACTTAAAATTTTGCAAGATTATGGGTGTTGCTGCTTTGAGTGACAGGCGGTTGCCCTCTCACAGTGCGAGCTTCCTGCATCAACTCCGCTCATGCTCCCCCTCTTTATCCGTATTTGGAGTTTTGGTGGACTGTGACGCTGCCAAAATATAATAGCATCCTGGAGCCTCCCACTGAGCCTCAAAACAGCTCTTCAGAAACAAACGGGCAACGTCATGAAAGCTTTGTCCATAGATTTTACTGTCAATGGTTTTGACGTATGGGATAAAAAGGGGGAAAACAAGCCAGAACATTTAAAACTGATGGTTGTACCTTATGAAAAAACATTAATTTACTTTCTCAGTTGGTCATAGATTTTATAGGTGAGAAGAAGCACCTCTATAACTGCAGGTTTAAATGGATAAACCTGTGAATAAGACTTAGCTGGGACTACAAAACTAAACTTTTTGTTGGCTTCCTGGCTACTTTGATCCAAAGCTGTGGCTTGTGTACATATTTTATCATCGAGCACATTGTAATCACACTCTCTTTGTTCTTGCAAGTAGTTTAGAAGTGCAGCAGCAAGGATGGTAAAACCATTTACTGTGAATAATTAGCCTTGCCTTGCTGAGGCTAGTGTACACGTCTTTATGAGGACAGAAGTAGGTGTGGAAACAGTCAATTTGGGTCGCTGGACCAAGACCTGTATTGCAGGCACTGGGGTGTGTTCATAAAACTAATGTGTTTAAGAGAGTTCTGTACAGAGTCTGTCAGTTTTGTAGTTCTTCTTCACACTTCTGCTTTATTTTCCTTTTTGCCTTTGAATAAATATTTCAAACAGCTTGGATTTATGCAGTAAAATATTTGAAATCTAGACACTAACTGTGCACACATGGATTTTATTATATTAGCCCAAACATTCTCATATTACTGAATTTCTTCCCATCTCATTAATTTTTCAAAACAACTTGATTCACCATTAAGTTACAAAACGTCAGCAGCAAGCTTTGTAGAAAATGTGTGATTTGTGGTTTTTAATGGGGGGAATGATACGTCCAGTGTTACACAACTTTCTCCCTTCCTCTTCATTCATGTGTGCTGTAATTGTACGGCTTTTAATAGCAACCAGCTGTCAAACTGGGCTTTTAATCACCACTTATTGAACGCCAGCAGTGTTATTATGTGTATTAATGAATGAATTTAAGACGATGTGAGCTAACGAGCTTCTCTGAGCTTAACGAGCCTCCTACAGTGGCAGGCCCCTTTTGTTGGTTGTGCTACAGTAAAGACAGACAGTCGATGAGACAGATGAGAGTTGTCTGTTGAATGGAGTCAAAAGAAGAAGCAATCTAGTAGAATGTCTTCTATGTACACAGGCTTTTTACAAACTCATAGCTGCAAGCGGTGTTTAGAATTTAGATTTTAGGGCTCATTTCAAACAATTGATGCAATAGGTACTGGTGATTACACATTCAAAAATCTACCTTGGTCACTAAGGAATAGTTGTGTATAAATTCACTAACCACAGAAAATTAACCCCTCTCTCTCATATACCCATAAAACCCCCACCCACCTTCCAGGTTATGTCTTCTGTATGCTCCATCGGCTTCCAGAGCAGCACGAGTGTCTGTTTGACCACCTGGGGCGTGGGCGACAGGAGGCTGTCCTCAAGATGGTTAAGCTTGACCGCAAAGTGGGCCGCTCATGCCAGCGCATCGGGGAAGAGTGCTCTTGAGCGGCTGTTGCCTCAGAATTATCTCTGCATTCAGAAGGTGTCTTAGCTTTAACAGGGATATGTTTCTATTTCTTCACATTTTGTTTTTCAAGACTTTCGCAGGTTTTTGGGATACAAACCTCCACTCTTCTTTTTAAATAGTGCTTGCTGGCACCTAGTTGTTTTCTGCTTCTGTTGGCTTGATGATATCCCTGCTGCTAGGATGCCTTCTGGAAAAAAAACATACACAGGAATTACAGAACAATAAAGAGCAAAGGAAGTATGATTTCTCTACTTTTTTTGAAGCTCTTGACTACAGAAGTATGAATGGACAAAGACTGATTAATAAAGAGAAGAAATGTGATGCTTTATACAAATGTTCATCTTGGAAGTCAGACTTCACTCTTTACCTCAGAAAATAAAGAAAAGAATGGATAAGAAAGAGGGGAATGGAATGGTTAACCTTCATGTACACATTGGCGCTGTTTATAGACTGTGCTGTTTACCTCAAAATTAGACCAGAGATGCTTTGTACACTGCGCCAAGCATAGACTTTGTAAAGCAAAGCTAGACAGCCTCCATTTAAGTCAGTGTCTTACCCCCTGGCCGTCCACCACCTATAATTCTCAACCTTTAGAGCCACCTGTTAATCATCCACCTCAGGACACTGAAGCTAAAGCTTCCCTCCTCCTCCTCCTTCCCACATCTATCCCACTGCTCCACAGGACACCACATACTCCTTTGTTTTAAAGATTGTTGTGGAGGTGTTTCTGCCACTATGGACAGTTAAACTGGTGATACTGTAAGTCCGTGTTTAGAACTCGTTGAGTGTGCTGGACTCAGATTCACATGTTATGGCAGAAACGGTGAGCTAATTGTCTTTGACTTACACACAGCCGTCTCCAGTACTAGGTTGTGACTAATGAAGACTTAATTTGTTGCAAACTTTCTGTCTTCCTCTTTTTGTCTATATTCATCGTGTTACTCTCTACAAGGCTTCAACATTAACATATTTCCTCTTCACATACATAGTCCCTTTTACCAAGTAAGTGTGTGACTTGTGTGTATGTGTGTGTGTTTATCTACAAACTTCAGGATGACAACATTTACCAGACAAAGTGTGCTATGATTTTTTGGTTGGACCTGGAATGTTTGCATTGTTCTACATGACTTTACTTAATACACACAGACTGACTCATGTTGTTTCTGTTGTTCACTGAGTCTGGACTGAAGCTGTGATGGCATATTCCTCCGTGGAATAGGGATGACTGTGAACATCTCTTTAAAATTAAGGCTTAGGGACTTTTCTTCAGTCAAACATCACAGTGAAAGTAATATTTGGTGCCAGCATTAAAGTGAAATTTAATGTCTTTAGTTTTTTTCACCCATTTACAGTAACAGTACTATATGTATTGAAGCTAGCATGATGAGATCACATGGCACCCCCACATCTTTGCTTTTACTTTGGTATTCTCATCTTTCCCTGTATTGATTGCTCCATTTTTCTGTTTTTCCCCTTCCTCCCTCCTTCCTGTTATGCTCCAGATGAGGGAATAGGGCTCAAACAGAGTGCTGAAAGTTAAAATCAGCAAATATTTACCTTCCAAACAATTTCCTGATGGACTATGGAAGGAAAGAATAGAAAATGCATAATGAATGAATATTGTGCATTTTAAAGATAATCTTATTTAACCTCTTTTTCGTTTCAGACGTAACTGTAGAGCTACATTTTCAGTTGTGACGTGGTTATGAAATGGGAAGGTGAACGTGGAAAATTCTATATTTTGTTCCCTTTGCTTTACTTTTTGCTTTCCCTTTCCAATGTTTTTTCTTTACCTGAGAAAGAATAAACTGGATAAAACAACATGAACATCACTTGTTGTACTTAATGATGTGAGTCATGCATATTTTTTATAGAATTCAGTATTTTCATTTAGGTCTGAATTTGTATTTCCTGACTAAGAGGAATCTGAGATACATCTAATTTACTTTGCATTTTACAGTGCAGCAGGATGATGACAATTATTAACATAAAGGGGGCGATTGTTCCTGCAACATGTTGTATACTCTCATGTATGTACTAACTTCCTGCCAACCCTTATAGTGATGTAAACATATATTTACTGAGGCACTGATGCTCTAAAGCTATTTAACAAATCTGTTTGAGTGTGTATGTGTGTGAACATGTGTGTTTACTAATGGGGAATTTTAACTAAAGAGGCATCTGATGGCAGCGATGAGTCTTGTGGGTTACTGTTAATTAATGTTGTGGGGGGGGAAAAAACACATGTAGCCATGATCAAAAGACATCTTCTGATGCTTAGCTGGCCAGCTGCCAAGCTGTGTGTAATCCCTTTGCTTCCTCTGCACCCGAACTGAGCCAGAACTATGGAAGTTAGCCCCTAGAATATGAAGTGGTGTTAAAAAGAGTACCCCCCCTTCCTCTGTCACTATAGTGGTAACTTCAAGCTCTTCAGGATAACAGAAAACATGTAGATCTATTGAAACATGTCCCTATGTACCGTTCATATTTTACTATCTCAGGCAGTCCTGTCATTTTTTCAGCTTTGGTGTTAGACCCCATATTGGGTCTATTCACATGCAGACAGTATCTGTGGAGATGTAATGGAGTCTGTATTTGTTTGATGTATATTTGATGAAAAAATAGGCTTGTAATGTATGTTAACTCTAAAAGGTTCAGTTGGGTCTTCCACTGTTAGTACGCCATGCCAATGGTGTCTCAAAACTTTGATGGCCTCCTTTCTATTGGAGGTGAAGTAAATATTTTTCTGCTTTTTATTCTCTTGAATTTGGCTGGAATACACTTGTGTTTATATATATATATATATATATATATATATGTGTATTAAGTCCCCTTCAGCCCTTTGAAAGCCCTCTCTTTGTTGTGGTTGTCAGTATCTATAGTCTCCTTTGTGTTTTATGCCGTCTTGATTATATCCTGACACCCAGGATAAAGCACTTTGCCAGGATTGGGTTGCAACAAGGAGCATGAGTTCTGTATTTGCTGGAGGCAGCCTAGTATTAGAAAAGGATTTGGAGGATAAGATGTTGTGGCCAGTGGTAAGTAATCTCCTTACAGCTCAACAAACAAGGAAGCCTGCCATTCTCTCTGCCTTGTTCGGCTACATACACTATTCTGGTATTGAATATTGCTTGGTTAAGTGCTTTGTCTGTCTTGTTACTGTCTCTCTGTGCCTTCATGTCCTGTCTGTTATCACCTTCTCCCCCCCTGCTGACACCCTATTTGTACTGAGGAGGAACCACTGATGTGTTGGAATCAGAGGTTACAGAGAGAATGATCTCAGATGTACAGTAAATGTAATAGAAGGTAACAGTAAAGTAAGGGTAGTATCACTTTCACTGTAGGATGCATCACAGCCTGTTTTCCTGGCAGAGTTTGTCTCATCCGACGTAATGATAAGGTCACTTATTAGTCTTATTAAATTTGATGAACACACGTTGGTGAGAAAGCATGTCTGTAATTACATCTGATGACTTACATCCACTTAAGCACAGATGATGTTCCCTCCTTATTAATTATGCAAATAAATGCCACAGATGCAGACAACTGTCAGATTCTTCATAATACAGAAAATACTAGTACTTCAGAAATACTTTTTAATAAGAAGCAAAACAAGGCAGTGCCCCTTATTGCTAACTGTTTCAAGAGAGTAATACACCTGTGGAGAATATCCATTTGAAATTCCTGCCCAATGCAGCACAGTGTCAGATGTTTTTAGCTTTTTTGCAGTGTTAGCTTTCACTTAGTTTTAGGCATAAAAACACTTCCTGTCCACACAATATCCCACAATATGAGTTGTCTCATGCCATCTATTCCTGCAGCAGGATGTCATTTTTTATTTTAAAAGTAAGTTATAGAAATAGAAAAGTAATTTTCAATATTTGTATTAGTGACCAGTCATCTGAGCAGTGACCTGTCCAGGCTACACCCCCTCTCATGACCCTGCAGTTCAGGACAAAGCAGGTTCAAAATATGGATGGATGGCAGTTATCTGACATTGACATATTTAAAAGCTTAAGTGTGGTTATAATATTGATCTCTTACAAATGCACTGCCATGCATTCTGCGGATCTAGTATCTACATTAAGCTATTAAGATGAAGAGTTGAGATGTATTTTTTTAATATTCTTTGAGTGTAACTCAAATGCCTACAGACACATAAGGCTTTAATCCCATCTCATACCATAGCTAATAACTTCAGATCAATCCGTTACCATCCCGATCTTCAGCCACCACAAACTGACAGTGTTCAGCAGGAGGTTCAAACTGGCATGCTGCTGACATTTGGCCAGGTTTAAGAGAAAATTAGAAGAAATATTAATAATAAGAATATTCAATTCCAATATAGCTATGACTGTCTGTTAGACATTTTTTTTTCTATGTGACCTTTAAGGAAGAAGCTGACACCACACTTCTCCTCAGCTGCTGGCTGACTTCAACATAGTAAGGGGATGAGACTTTAATGAAGCATTACCGTTTAAATTCGAGGGCAGAGTATGACAGTGAGAGTCTGTATTGGAACAGTGGGTTTAAATCTCTGTTCACTCATAATTCAGTCATACTCAATCAGAAATCAAAATCACACAAAAAGCTAAATTTCACAAACCTAGGCATGAAACGTGAAATGTGCACTATACTGCTGAATGCTACACTTGGTAGCTCCAGACAGATTTGTGTCCAGTCTGATAAATAGTTTCAGCTGTGGCTGAAGACAGCAAAACTGAAGGATGCTGTAGACACTACTAGCATTAAAAACACAAAATAGCTGAATCCCTTAGAGAACTGTCATTTAATCTTGTTTTGAAAATACACAATTGAACTATATGCCATGACATATTGACTCTGTAAAGTCTGGAAAAAGTCCTACTATTACTTGGGTATGAATCTGTGACTTCAGATACACTCAGCATCATGTGTCTATGCCCCCCCCATCTTTCCTCTCTCTTTTCCTTGACAGTTTCCCAGAAAGTACTACCAATTGTCTGGCCATGTGTTTTTACATGCTAGTCTTAAGAAACTGGAATTTCTAGAAGCAATGCTACATCTGGTCAATATCAATTTAATCCAAAAGACTTCAGTTTGCCAACACCTCCTGTTAACACACACACCATGTGAGGTTAGCAAGTAACATACATGGTTTATCAATTAGCACACAGACCTACAATTCATTTCCTTTGCTTGCCATCCCATGTGGGTAAATATTCCAGCACAGCATCTCCTGAAATTGCCTCTCAGACAACCCAGAGCCCCATGGGGCTGTGTGTTGATGTACTATAACTCTCTGTAAGAGCATCGGCTCTTTGTGCAATGTCTCTCTTAAGTGTATACCTATGTGTACCTCCCATGTTTAGAGAAGGTTTGGCTACTAATTATCGATTATAATTTTCTGGCGGTGCTCGCACCCTGCCTGCATGTTCAGTCCCTCTCTCTTCTGCTCGTACTATTTTAGTTATTTCAGTTTTTCACCTTTTCCTTCTTTTTCCCCTATTGACATTTTCCACTCTCCTAATCTCTCTCGCACACTACTCTCCTTATCTGCCACTGATTTAGCTCCTTTAAAGGACAGAGAGAAAACCACTCAGTGTGTGTCTGAGTGTGTAAGTAGTACAAATAAACAAACACCTCACATTTACAGACTTTAAGGCTACCCAATACTGAGCTTATTAACACTGGACAGTAACAAACATGGCTGACATGCTGCGCTCCAGTGAAGTTAAGAAACCATCTTTCTGTCGCCTCTGTTTTTCCTTGTCATTACAGCACAGGATGTTGTTATTGGCATGTTTTTCTTTCATCAAGTATTTGAGAATGATTGAAGGTCATAAATAATAACATACCACTAATCACCCCAGAAATGACTCAGCAGGTACCATTTATGACCCTCCATTATCACCAAAGCATAATAAAGTGCTTTGGCAACGTGCCTATTGTTTTCACAGCAGATTAGTGTCTGGTCTATTTTTAAAGTCTTTTCCCTTAGTGTTTCTAATATGGACAAGGTCCAAGTGAGCAAGATTAAAAGATAATGTGAGACAGGCAGGAGAAGATAGAAGAAATAATGTTTACTGGATTCTGAGAATATATTAATTTAACCCTGCAGTAATTAATGAACATAGCATCATTGTTAGGGAATAGCCAGTTACAGATCCAGCAGTTGGAGTCTTTTGTAAATTATTAATCCTCTTTTAGTTCTGCTTTTGGTCTCTGTCCAGTGCAAAATCCTTCATGTGCACTGGCTAAAAAAACATGTTTTACAACCATTAGGATGGGAGTGAACAGAAAGCTGCAGGTTGGAGAACTAAACAAAAACCTTCAATTTCTACAAAACTCATTGCAGCTGGAGATTTGGGTGAAAACTTGTGTGTAGATGTTTGAAAATACAAAAACAGAGACAATTAATTATGGCCACATTAAAACAACAGTCTTCTCAGCTGGCCCGTCCTTAAGCCCTCCCCCGCTAATAACCTTTCAAAAGACCTCCAAACAAAATTATAACTAAAAACTCAAACTTCAAAGCTAAAAAAAATCTTTCATCTGACCAACAGAACTAATTTAAACTGAGAAAAATGAAATGCTTATCAGGGGACTCATTAACATTAAACAAGGCCTTATAATAGACTCAAATAAAGGCACAGACAATGTATCTGTGCCTTTATCTTTAATTATCAATTTGAAATTTCATTACATTTTTTTTACTAAGATCAAAAAAAACAGTGCATCCTTTGACCAGCTGTCATTACATATCTCCTTGGGTAGAAAACATCCAGCACCGTGGGGGCAGCAAAATGTATCAAACATGCAAGACCCAGACAGAAATCGGTTACTCTCCTCCTCATTTGTTTCCTTCTTCATGAGTTGTCATGTTGCTGTAATTACTTTATTGTGCTGTTATGCATTCACTCACAAGTGTGTATTCATGCTCAACATGAGTGCAAGAACTTCATCATCATCTGTCATTTCCATGTAATGGCTTTTATATATTATTTGGTGAACTTTCATAGCAATGGAGCGAGAAAGAGAACAGTGGGAGCAGAAGGATGGCGGGAGGGAAGGGTCTGCAAGAAATACCTCAGCTCATCTGTGAGGAAGCCATGACAACACAATCTCTCAGACCCCTCCCAGCCCTGCTCTGCGACTCCATTACCCAAGCAGTGATAAAATTTCCCTGTGACACCCAGCACCATCACATCTGCAAGAGGCAAAGACAGAATCATAAATTGTACCAGTGTAACATAGCATCTAATTGTTCATTGTTGTTATATCGTATTACAGGCAGTGGATGCTAATAGAGGCCTGTGGCGTGTGTGGAGACAGGACTGAGTGAGGAGGAAGTGCAAATGTATTATCCAGTCGTCCATGATATGGGGCAAATCAATCCAGGAGGAGTTTCATAGAGGCCAAGTTTTGGTGTGTGTATATAAATGTGTGTTTGTTCAAGAAGGAGAGATAAATTTATTTTCTAAAGTAAACCATAAACTGCATTTCAAAATGATGATTTTACTTCAAATAAATTGTACTGTAAATGCTGGTGCTAGATAATCATCATGAAACAAAGTGGTGCTCATGGAAATTTAACTATCAAGTAAAACACTTTCAAAGTATCATAAACCTTTATTGATCCTATGAAAGTTACTGAGCACTTAAGCTTTTCTGTATGTATATGCTAGCACCGTTTTATTTTTCAATTCAATTTCAATTTAATCATATTTATATAGCACATTTTACAATCAGAATTGTCTCGAAGCCCTTTAGAAATCCAGAGCCTGAACCCCCTTTAAGGGCAACAGTTGCAAGGAAGAAACCTTGAACAGGACCCGGCTCATCTGTATCTGTACCTATAAGCCTTACACACTATGTTTAAGTCTAACTGTATGCTTTACTAAACAGAGAGGTTTTAGGTCTAGTCTTAAAGGTGGAGGCGGTGTCTGCCTCTCTGCTCCTGATTGGTGACCGGTTCCCTTGTAGAGGTGCCTGATAGCTAAAGGTTCATCTACTTTTATGAATCGTAGGTACTACAAGTAAACCTGCACTCTGAGATCTGAGTGTTCTATTAGGAACATAATATTTTTCAGTACCATTCAGTACCATTTTTCAGTGGTACCTTCAATCTTTACTCATGGGACAAACCCAAAAAGCTTTGTTAGCTGAAGAGCAAAATCATGGAAGAAAAAGAAAGACAAATTACAATCAAAATAAAAAATACAGTCAATCCCTTTTACTGTGCGCACACTGTGGTCAGGAACTTCTTCCGGGCTTTAATTATGCTTTATTATGCAATTAGTAGTTGTAGTAGGTAATTAGTTATTCCTATGGTAAGCCACGATGCCATGACAAAACAGAGTTTGCAGCACAGCAGTCTCAATAAACATGAAGCAGAAGTCTTCATTCAGTTGCACAGAATAACACAGCAGATTGTAACAGCTGTATATGACAGAACCTGCTAAAAGATGACCATCAGCTGCATCTTCCAGTCAGCACCACCAGAAAATCTCTGCCTATATGCTCATAGAATCTGAAGGGACCCACATTAGCAAGCTGTAAAAAGCTGCATGGATGCCAGTGACCCTGTTACACTGGTTACTTTTTCAAATCTCTTACATGAGTCAGAGCTCAGCAAATTATATTACTTGAATGGAGACAGGTTTATAGATGTAGATGTGCACCCTTGTATCATGCATACAGTAAATGTGAAATATGAAAAAATATATTCATTATAAATGAAACTATAAAAGTCACAATTATTAAAGGCAGATTTTTACTTTGTATGGAGGTATGCCTTCTAACAGCCTATAGTTATAGTTTGTTTCAACATCACGCTGCACATGAAGTGTTTTTCTCTGACATTACAGTCCTCACAATATAAATGTAACTTCTCAACCGGGAGTATCCGCCAGTTGTTTTTTGTGAATGACCTGTTATGTTTATTTAATGCAAGCATGCTTGGTGAATTATACAAACCCATTGTGGGCTGAACCACACATTTGGTGTGCACATTATCTGCAGATTTCCATAAGCCTGTTATGAGACCTGGATGGACTATTCAGTTTTACTGCCCACCGAGGCACCGCTGGGTGTCTACTATTTTTTTTTTTTTTTTTTAGAAAAAGCAGCTTTAAGGTTACCTTGGAAACTAAAATACTACCCAAAAAGGAAAACAGGATTTCTACCTGCTGCTATGACCTGCATCTCTCTCTGTTGCTACTGTGTTCCCTCTGCCTTCTTCGACATCATATGTCTGTTTTTCAGGCTGCACACAGACACACACAGCTCGGAGTTGTCATGTCAGAGTACAGTCAGCTGGGAGTGAGATGCTGCTTTTAAATGACTAATGGAGAACACCTGACAACCTTCTCTGCTGCCTTTTACTTCACACAGAGCAGTGAGCGGACAGTCAAGCCTTTGTTTTTAATAGGTCTTCTCCTTCAATAGGTAGTGAGGACTGCAGGGAAGGGAAGAAACTGTTGATACGTGCTTTGCCCAAATGCACAGTGCTGAATTAGAGAACAGTTTTCTATGACTTCATACCGAGGATGAGTCATAAATAAAAAAAATGCTCTAATGAAAATACAAACATGTTACCACTCAGATGGAGAGGCATTAGTTCTTAGTACTAAATGCAACATGCAGCTGAGGCTGATGGGAATGCTATTTGTGTATGTATGATAAAATGTTCAGAAAAACATTTCCAGGAGTTTAGAATTGAGGCAACTGGACTCATAGCCCAGTTTTCTGGAGATGTTTCGCCCCTCCCCCAATAAGATTCATCAGCTCTGCTGGTCTTACAACCTGAATTTCACAGCAATCCACCCATTAACTGCCATGATAGTTTACTCTGAGCCACAAGTGCTAGAAGAGATGGGAACTCCAATCATTAGGGTTGAACCCACTGGGACTCAGTTAGAATATCCACTTTCACTTGTTTCATCTTGGATGACAGTAACTTGCTGACTGAGTCACAGACACTAAATAACTGCAAAAAGTGCAATCCAAAATAACCTGCCTCCACCAACCTCTTGCCTAATCCAAAATTGGCTGTCTCCACCTACACTGTGCTGGAGCATCTGTGCAGGGCTATGGCCTCCTGGTTTGCAGCCTTCTGCCTGTCCTGCCTCCTGCCCTGAACCCCAGTAGTTATCTCACCTTTCATGGTGGTCCTGCTTCCATTGCCAGGCTTCCATTTGAACACCAGAGGGGGCACAACCTTGCCCCCAGCTTTCTTATCATCCTCCCACATTTTTCCAGGCTGTCTTCCTACAGTCTCAGGTTCATCTCCTCTTAAGTCAGCTGGATATTTGTGTGTTGTGTTCATGTCTAGTATCCTGGCCATTGCATCCACTTCACCTCCTCTCAGGCCCCACAATGAGCTCACCTTTTTCCATGACCCCTCATTACTCCTGCAGTTCTTCTCTCCCCAGCTCACCAAGCATTGCACTAGATTCTTTTGTAATGGTTTATCCTGCCTATTCTTTCTGCTTTGCTGCCCTATATGTCTACCGAGTTGTAGCTCCGTCAGATGATCTTTTATACCTTCAAATAATTTATAATAATTCATAATTTGGTCAGACTTTGGAAGAATGCCTACATGACTTTAAGCACACGTTCTCCTGGGTTTCACAGCTGGCAGTGTCTTTCAATACCTTTAGATTCACTGCCCATAAAGGACTCCTGGAGTTCAGGCACTGATGCTGAGATTTCTGGTGAACCTAAGCTGCTGGTAAACCACAATATCCTGTTTTCTATCCCTACTGAGCATGCAACATGTCAGTGTGGTGGCTTTGAAACTGGAAAACTGTCTTTGACAAAGACTGCACTATTTTTCGAGCAACTCACACAACGCTGCTTGTGTTGTGCTCAAATATTAGGGATGAATACTTTTATTGTGTCTGAAAAAAAGGGAAAAGGGGAAACAACGGGGGAAATTCTGGCAATGCAGCAGTTTGGTTTTGTGTCATTCCCACATGAAACAAGTACTTAGCCAGAGTCCAGGGGCAAAATAAAAAAATTAAAATTGGAACTCCAGCCTATGAACTGAATGAAGTGGACGTTGTAAGATTAAAGTCAATGATACAAATCTGATGAACTGACACTTAATATTATGTCTCATGGGAAACCGATACTAACCAAAGCAGAACACACTTGTTTTGGGACTGGATCTGTGCCAAAGATAAAATAAAACATGTTATCCTCACTTGACCTCAGTTTCAATGTCGATTGCAGAATGGCCCAATATTTGAATTCTTATTATTTCCTAAAAAAATGAACCATTTCAAGAAAGACATTCATGCCTAACAGACACTCTGGGCAAACAGCCAGACTATCTGGAAGATAACATGCCTTTCTGTGAGGTAATTGACTGTGTGGATGACTATTGCAAGGATGATCTTTTATACCTTCCTACTAACATAGGATTTCATAATATATTCTAGTAAATGTCACAATATTGTGATCCATTTAAATTAATTTTATTTTGTGGAATTATTTTGTTATTTATGATTCAAAACAACTCTCTGATAGGAAATACATACACCTGTGACATATGCAGTACATATACTCCCCGGTTTTTCACCAGGAGGTTAAGCATGTGTCACTATGTGACACTATGTGTGAATTTTTTATTTTATTTTTTGTTGTATAAGCAAATTATTATTATTAATATTGTAAACTGTAAATACACATAACTGCCATCTAACAATGTTCAAAAAGGACAAAAACATACAAGGTAAAATATGGATCAAAATGATCATTAATAGCAGCTATGATGCCATGCTGTAGATGTTGTCGGTTGCAGTTAGTGTACTAAACAATGAGCCTTCTGGCTGCACATTATTTTGGAAGCTTTCACCCTGAATCTTCTCACATTTTCCTCCATGTGTTTCTATTGTCTCAACAGAACACAATTAGCACAACTTCCTGTTATAATTTTCAGAGATATTTCACATGATTATTTCATAACAGGATTTTTTTGTTGTTTTTTATGCTCCTAGTGTTGGGTCTAAAAATAATTTTTCATCTCCATGGGTGACCAGCACTGTCTATAACATAAAATTGTTTACAGTTCAAATAAAACAAAAATACAAGGGCTGTTTGAGAGTAACACTACATGTAGTATGTAATTCACCCAGCAGCAGACAAAGGCAGAATGTGTTCGTGGGCTCAACAGTATCTGCATCATTTACAGGTCAGAGAGACAAAGAGAGAGACTATTAAAGAAGACAACAACTTATTCAAAGCACTACCAGCTCCCAGTGGATTCATCGTGCCTTCCTCCAGTCCTAATTGGAGAAAGAGATGTCACACTGTGATTGCTATTGGAAATTGAGACTCTCAGTCAATTCTCATCACTCTCCCATAGCTGATCAACACTTGAATAGGGAGGTCCCATCTGATACGTGCTTATTTTTTGTAGCACTCAATTAGCACATGCTAGGTACAATCTCCTGGGTGGTTTCGGATGGCTTGTATTCACATCGGTCCTCTATCTGTGTCTTCTATCTACCTGGTTATCCTCTTTGTTTTACTTCCGTTTGCTTTCAGTATGTTCTTAAAGGACAATTATTTTTTTATCTACCATGCTTTCAAGTTGTTTTTTTTAAATACTGTACTCAAACACAACACTGAATCAACAAGTACCATCCTAGACAGAAGGCTGAGAAAACACTGGAAGAACAATTGACAGAATTATTTGTGTGTCCTCTCCTCCTTTTCCTATCATCTTAGGGAATGTTTCTAGACTTAAACTGTCTCAGCTGTCATGTTCTTGCTAAAGTTTTAGTCCATCCATCTCATGCGTCTCTGACATAATTTGGTCAGACTTTGGAAGAATGCCTACATGACTTCAAACACACGTTCTCCTGGGTTTCACAGCTGGCAGTGTCTTTAAATGCCTTTAGATTCACTGCCCATAAAGGACTCCTGGAGTTCAGGCACTGATGCTGAGATTTCTGGTGAACCTAAGCTGCTGGTAAACCACAATATCCTGTTTTCCATCCTTACTGAGCATGCAACATGTCAGTGTGGTGGCTTTGAAACTGGAAAACTGTCTTTGACAAAGACTGCACTATTTTTCGAGCAACTCACACAGCAGCAACTCAATATTAGGGATGAATACTTTTATTGTGTCTGAAAAAAGGGGAAAGGGGAAACAACAGGGGAAATTCTGGCAATGCAGCAGTTTGGTTTTGTGTCATTCCCACATGAAACAACTACCAGAATAATAATTAACCAGACTCCATGGGCAAAACAATAAAAAAAATACAAAAACAATCGGGAGCTGAATGAAGTGGACGTTGTAAGATTAAAGTCAATGATACAAATATGATGAACTGTCACTTAACATTATGTCTCATGGGAAACAAAACTGAAAGTAACCAAAGCAGAAAACACTTGTTTTGGGACTTAATTTGTGCCAAAGATAAAATAACACATGTTCTCTTCACTTGACCTCAGTTTCAATGTCGATTGCAGAATGGCCCAATATTTGAATTCTTATTATTTCCTAAAAAATGAACCATTTCAAGAAAGACATTCATGCCTAACAGACACTCTGGGCAAACAGCCAGACTATCTGGAAGATAACATGCCTTTCTGTGAGGTAATTGACTGTGTGGATGACTATTGCAAGGATGCCATTGACTTGACTACCATCAATAGAGGCATTTTGTGGAAAGTATGTCTCCACTAGTTACCACACATACACAGACACACACAGGGTGATGGGGACTTCACATCTAAGAGATAGGAATGTAGAGACCTAGACAAGTGTCTTTGTGGCTAATCATTATTTATTAATGCCTGAGTCTGATTCACACACAACATCTGATGTTGAAGCAGCAACGCCACTTTTGGGGGCATGATGGTTTTTCAGGCTGTGACTGGGTTGATACAGCTAGTGGTTTATCTGTGAGGTCAAAAGATGAGGGCCGACATGTCTCTCTGCTGATGATTTTCTGTGTAAATTCTGCTTTGTGGACACTCTGCCCTTTAGCTAGCTTATCTCAGGATCTGCTGGCTGGCTGGTCGGGCTTTGAGTGAGTCTGTGTGTGTGTGTGCATGTGTGGATGGCAGCTTTTTTACTGGGTGAGATGGATGGAAGAATGCATAGCTAATCAGAATAATCAGTCTCTCTTCTCTCTCTTTCTCATGCTCTACTCGTTACTATGCAGGATGCAAAGAGCTGACCCTCAACATGGCACAGAACAAGGATTATCCCCTTAGGGGTCGGCCTCTCCAATTTACTGCCTTTTCTCCTGCTTCTCTGCCCTGCTAACAGGCCCATACTGGGGATAGGGAGCATCAGAATAGACCTGTAATTGAAAGGGAGTGAGGAGTGTTGACTGCTTGTTTGTTGTCAGGAACAAGGGCAAAGAGGGCATCAGAGACAAGGCAAGGGCTAGAGCATGGGCAGGAGAGAACGGATGATTCTGTCAGCCCAGACTCTTCGATTGTCAGTGTGGGAACAAAAAAGCTGAAAAGCGCTATGAGGAGCTGTAGCAGATGTGGTTTCTCTAGGAATATCTTTTATCTAGTCAGACAGACATGATTCATATCTAAGAGTAGTCCTTGTGGAGATCCCCCTGTCTGCACTGGACAGTGTTGCACTGCTTTCCTGTTAAAAAGGATCTGATTTGATCGGTCCAAATGACTCTTTCTGTCTGCTGTTTGACAGTAAGGTGTTATGCTAACCAGCTGTTCTCTTCATGATTGCAACAGCCAATGCAGTGATGAAAAAAGAAGTATAATGAGAGACTTCAGAATAAGCGATGGAGTAATGTGACTGAATGATTGTTATTGATTTCTAAGGATGCATTAGCTTTAAAAAGTCCACACAAACAAAGGCAGACACACACAGTTAATGAAATGTTTTGGTCTGTTATGCTATTGCTTTTCTTGTGTAGATGAAATCCCTGATTGTTATGGTGATTTGGAACACATAGAAATGATATCAGTGACTCATTGCAATTTGTCTTTTATGGATTCTGACACCGTGCCTGTGAGTAGTTTACATCTGCATCTAAATGTTAACCTACATTAAATAAAACACTGAAGCCAGTGCAAGAGTGTAGGAGTAGCTACCGCAGTGAGTCAGTTTACAAGGGTTAAAATGAGGGTTAGGATTTTTTTGTTGTCAGCAACCAAAGATATTGATTATGTGTTGTGGCTTGTTGGTAGGTGGTACCCTAATGAGGCTTAAGGGTGAGTTAATCCTCTACTCCAGAGCTGTTGAAAATGTCTCGCATGCCTTTCTTAGTTAGTGTGAGGCAATGCAACATTCACAGGAATGTTTTATTGGTGCTAATTTCCGAAGCTATAGAAAGGAGGATCTTCTAAAGTGTAGAGATTTTTTTGCAAGACCTCAAATAGATAATCAAATAATATCAATTAATTTCTTAATTTCAAAAGCAGATGTTGCATATACTATCAGTATCTGCAGCTGTTCCTTCAAGAGCATGAGTAACATTCTGGTAGGATGTTATCATCTCACACACAGTTGTGGGTTGTCAGTGGCTGACACCTCTGCTTGGTTATTTTAAGCTTCATGTAGTAGGATCGACTCCATATCTGCTGTATGTTGACTCTTTGCCTGCATTCCATGTTCAAATGGAAAAAAAGGGAAAATACATTCTACAAAGTACTTTAGTATTCTTTTTAAATCACCCCTTTGTCAATTACCACACCCAGCATGCATAAATACGCACAAACAAAATCCACCCAGAAGACTTCTCACCACTGAATTTATGGGTCAAGTAGACAGGCTGGTGAGTAAAGCCAAACAAATAAAAGAATCACTAGAGCCTTCATATACCAACATAATTGCAAAGTCATAAAATATTTCATCCTCCCATTGATAGTTTGGAGCAGTTTAATCTGGCAAATTACCTTCTTCTAATAAAAACTTACATTTAGAAGGAGTCAAGGAGAGAGTAAGGAGAGCGAGAGAGAGACATCTGAGCTGGTCTTATTCCACTGTTTCAGTAATGATAGTGTTTGCCGGTGGCCAAACACACAGAGAGCACTGTGTGTTAGCAGCAAAGAGAGGATAATAGCAAAGAGAATTATTAGATAGATCCTAGCAGTCTGTGTCTGAGTCAATTCTTTAGTCTTATTACACACTGTAGGGGGTGGAGGGAGGAAGATTTAAACAAGTAATACTGCATTACACGCATTAAAGGGTGACAGTAATTACTTATACTGCTCAAGCTGAGGCATTAGGGCAGCAAAACACAAGCTGTGCACCCATGGTCGTTCTTTTCCCCTTTTTCTCCTCACCCAGATTGTTTTCTCCTTTCCCACCTCAGTCTTCTTCCTCCCTCCTCACAGCCTGTTTTCCCCTAAATGCCTTCTTTTGCCCCTTTTCTCTTGCCCCCACCTTCACCCTCCTCTCCTCACTCCTCTCACCTCGCCTCACTGTGCCTTTCCTCTCTTCCTTATCAAGACAGTAGCGGCTGCCTGGGTAATGAGGATCAGTGTTGTTTTAAACATGAAATGGTGAGGGGGGCCCGGCGGGGCGGAATCAATAAGAGCCATTACCTCTCCGCTCTAATGATGCAGCCACCCCCTCCTCTCCTCTCTGTGCACACCACCCCTTGTCTCAGCCCATTTCTACTCACTATCCGATATCGGATGGAAGGAGGTTATGAATTATCGAATCCCAAGGGCAATGTGCCTCGCCGCCAATTACCCAGTGAAAAATGACCCTTTCTTGGATGAAAGTGTGTGTGTGTTTGCGTGCCGATGTGTGGATATGGGGTGGGTGGAGAGTTTGACACGGACCGGCTGGTGTCACACAGTTGTGGACAGCTACACCTCCTCTGTCTGTCTTTATGCCCTCTACACACACACACTGTACATTGTGACTAATGATGACCATTTTGTACCTTATTTATTTTTGGGAGGCAACAAATGATCCATCAAGCTTTAGAGGACCACAGAGTTTCCCTTGTTACTGCACACCAAGGAATGCTGTGGTGCATCACATCATAGTTTTAAGAGACCTTATGTATTATAGCCATGCACAAGAGCGTACTTTGACTTTAGTCATCAGCAGTCCGTTTGCTGCTTTTTTTGCTACTAATTTGTGTAATGGCCTTCAGAATGTACAATATACCCCCTTCCCAATGAGACAGTTCCTTTGCTGCTTCAGAGCCGGTGTCCCATATCTATGTGTGGTTTCAACAGCCAACCAAGCATCCACGATAGGCAGGGGCTGCATATGATGGCATATTATGGCTAACAAGACCAACTAAAACTTTGTGACAGTCCTAAGAAAACTTGTGTAATATAGTCAGCTTAAAAAATGATACACAAACAAGAGTTCCCACACTTGAGAAAAGTCCTGATTTTTTAATTTATACTTTTAAGGCTTGGAAAAGGTGTGATTTTAAATAACAACAAAGCTGACTATATTTTTTTGTTTTTTTGTTTTTCACATACAATACAGCAATTACCTAACGTCTACTCCTGTCCTGGAAATTATATCCCAGCTCATTGAAAAGTCATGTCTAGTTTTGGGGAATTGTATGGTGACACAGTAGTGATTTGTGTCCATTGACAACATTCGGGACTCGCATGCAACATATTTAGCTTACTGTAGGCCAAGGCTGTGCCATCCAGTGTGGCTGCAGATTGGGCTCATTCCAGAGAGTTTGACTAAAAGAGTTGTTTTGTGTGTCATCTGTGTAGTAGCTGAAATTTTTGCCACACTTCATAATTAAAAAGGGAACTTGCAACTCCTCAACATTTGATGGATGCTTTATTGTTAAAATACAGCAAATGTACTGTGAAATATGATAAAAACTGGCCTCATGTGACACAATGCCAGTGGCTCTGTGATGAAGTACTGTGATCAGTGGCGTCAAATTCAGCCTAAGATCTAGCAGGACAAGTATAGAGGCGAGTCCATTGTCTGACACTATGGAGAGATCAATACCATATGTATACTGTCAGAATCTTCGCTCTGGGTTTTTAAGGGGAAAAAAGTGTGTCTTCAGTTCCTGAGAACCTTTTCTTAGATTAGCTCTTAGATTCAGAATGTCTGACTCTGTGCAGTATCCATGGAAGGTGTCTGTCTATGGATGTGTTGAATTGTCAATTACAGCTGCCTGTTATCACATCTCTGTTTAACAAAGTTATGTTGCTTCTCTTTTCCCCACTGTCTCCACACACACACACACAGTTAACACACAATGAAATTATCAGCAGTCTCAAGTGTATCTTTTCTGTCCATTTAGCTGTTTCTATGTGGAAAGTGCTTGGTGCTGATATACAGCACTTTCAGCTCTGATTGAATTACACTGATGGGAACATCAATTACGAAGCACGGTACCAGAAAAAAATTTAACCGAGCACCTCAGATCACATTACAGTCGGGAGTGCTGAGGTGGGGTGTCAAAATGAAAGCCTTGGCTTGTAGGTATTTAAAGAAAGAAACAGGGATTATTTTTATCTTGATATGTGAATTATTAAAATATTCAAATAACTAAATGTTGGATGTGTATGTAACCCTTTTTTTCATTACAAAATCATATTGTTAGTGGAACAAAGCTGCACTATAAATTGTAAGTGTTAGCACTTTCATTACCATTACTGTATGGATGGTAATGTATCATTGCAGTCCCCTAATGCAGCTTCTGTTCCTGTATTGTCTACAAAGGATTACCCTTTATAGTGTCATGTCTGTCCGTTTGGTTAGTATCTGTGTGGATTCAGTCATCTTCATTGTTTGCCCATGCTCTTTGCTTGAGTTTTTCGTTACTGTGCCTCCTTGAATTTCTACTTGAGCTAGGTTTTCTATGTTTGCAGTACTTGGACTACACATTACCAGCCGTGTAAGTAAATCTGATTGTCGCTCATTAAACCTCCTGTGTCCTGCTGTTTGCCCCCCCCCCCCCCCACAGATCTACCCACTGTGAAATAGTAGTGTATATCTGCTCACTATAGACAGAAAAGCAGCACATATACATATATAAACTGATTAATCACAAGAAAAATGTGTGCACCTGTAGTTATATTGTACCTATATGCATAGGGCAGCAATGCTCTGGGATAACCGGCTGTCCTGTAACATGTAAAACTGTTCTCATCATGCTGATGATATCATGCTCAGTAAAAGGTGAGGAATACCTGTTTGTACATCCTGTAAATTTAGCAATCGTGGTTCTCTCTGTGTGGGTAGCAAATATTAAGATTGTTGTGACAATAACCTGTTTACGGTTAATTGTTTTTTGGAGATGTTCCCTTTATGGGTGCAAACCCAGGTCCCCATAATGTTCATTTAAAGATAATGATGATAAGTGTTCCAGTTTGGCGAGTAGCAGTTATGGTCAGGTTTCATCAGGAAATGATGGGAAGTCAATTCAATGTCTCCTAACATACAACTCTGTGCCCATGTGTGTGTATGTGTGTGTGTGGCTCCCACCCAAGGTTGTTCCTACAACATGTTGTCTTTTGAGATTCATCGCCTTAAGCAGCAATGATGCACTCTCAGCAAGACATGCCAAGACTGCTGGCTGTAGCCCAGGATGTGGGGCAAAAAGGAAAGGGAGGAAAGAAAGAGACAGATACTTGATCCAGATCCATGATTTGTTTACACTGAGTAAAAGATTCGATTGAATTGAGAATTCTGTGTTATTATAGAGTGTCTTTATACTGTGTAGGAATGTCAGCTGAAAACCTCTGAATGTTTACTGCTCAGAAATGACTGAAGTGTACAAATGTTACTGTCATGTTTGGCACACAACAATCTGCATTAAAAGCTTGCTACTCAAAAAAAGCTTTGTTCCAAGTGATCAGATAAAAAAAACATTAAAAAGGTAGAGTACTTGTTGAGCTGCTTTAGGACACTTAATAGGCCAAGAGGCTTAAAAGAGTATTCACAATGTTGCCATTATACATTTTAAACAGATGATTGGTGCTGATGCATCGGAGGTTATTTGGTAAATTTTAATTCTAGAAAACTTTGAAGCTGTCATGTGGGATTAATTAACATTGCCTGTCTCAGCAGAATTAATCACTTTGTGGAAGGCATACGGAATACGGACCACTTTGAAGTTTAACATCAGAGACTTCTGCAGTCTGCAGAACAGACAGATGGACATTTGACTGTAGGGTCGCTGGTTCTAATTCCAGACAATATGGGCAAATGTTAGCACATAAAACAGAATTAAAAATTGTGCCTCAGCTACTGATGTGTCTTTGAGCAAAGCGTGTCACCTGCAGCTGCATCCCTGGAACAGCTGGCCCAGACATTTTGTGTACTTTTTGTCATTGTGTTCTCTGTGTGACTGAGGACTGAACAGAAAGTGACTACAGGCAGTGATGATTCATGCAGAGCAATACAGAACACATCCTATGTCACATTATTCATACCACAGGTCGCACTATTCTTATATTTGACGTCAGAGATATAAAAACACAAAAGATAAAAAAAGGGAAAAAATAGTCCAACTCTTGTTATGAAAACTATATTTTCAGAGGACAGTGGTCTGGTGTTTTTTTATGTTTGTGTTATTCGCTGCAGTAAAATGGATTACAACTGCATTGTATTTTAATAATGTGCAGCATAAACATTCCAGCACACCCAATATCCTGAAACTGCAAAATCCACCCACTGCTTCATGCAGACTAAAACATTAACCAAACAGATATTCATCTGCAATAAATCCCCGAGGTTAAAGTGTGGATTTATTTTGCTGTCATGTGGAATTATTAGAATACGAGAAAGTTAGCTGAGTCATAAAAGAGCAGAACAAATGGGGGGTGGATTGTTTAAAACCTGCCTGTTAAGGGTCACACTCATCATACTGTACAATTACAGGAATCAGACGACTGTATTTGTACATATCACTGACTGTGGCTTCACACTAGTGGTTTCTGGCAGAATCTTATTTTCTTCTGCTGTACATGTTTTTATTTTTCTTTGTGAAATTAAATGGCTATTCCTTTGTTGCAGTCACAGCCTGCGTTCTACTCTGATAAGCTCATATTTATGTTTCCTCCAGTTACACACAGAGGTGCGGCTTTGTGATAACACAGCATCCTTCGTGGGGTGGCCGGGAATACAAGAACCCTCTACATCGGATGCTGATTTCAGACACTAATGCAAGTGCATTCCTGTGGTGATGAGCTGAAACACGCCCTCCCGTGGCCTTTTTAGGGGCTCGCAAGAACGACTCTGATGCTCGTGAGTGGAGGACCAGTGAGAGAGAGAGAGATAGAAGGGAAGGCAGGGTTAAGTGTGTGAGAGACTGTGGATGTGTGTGTGTGTGCACGGGGGAGTTGTTCAATAGTCAGTGTCTTTTTGCTGTCATAAATAATTGGTCCACGCAGAGGGGTTCTAGTGTTATGTGCCCCAGTATTAAGGCAAAAAAAAAAAGTTTGGGAGCGCATCTCGGTTGTAATTGGTATCGACGACTGATGACACAGCAGCTGGCGAACTCTACAAAGGAGTGGACAAACACGAACCCTCCTCTGCCCCTTCTGTGAGGCATGCAAAACCTACAGCAGTTTAAAGAAGCACCGGGTGCAAAGAGAGAGAGAGAGAGAGAGAGAGGAGGGAGCAGTGGTGCTCCTCTGACAACCTGTTCAGTGTGGAGCTGTGAGGCTTGAGCGCATCTATGTGTAAGCTTCTGTCCTCCCTCCCCTCCCTCTCTCCATCCCTCCATCTCTCTCTCTCTCTCTCTCTCTTCACAGACAGGGGCGGTCGTTCTCAGTCTGCGCACATATTCCACTTGGCCAGCATCACTTGAAGTCCACAGACACAGCGCTGATTGAACGAGCGGAGGGGAGCTCATTTTCAGAGCCTATGATTGTGTTGAGGGGCTTCACTAGACTGTCACCGGCCAGAAGCAGAGAGGGAGAGAGGCTGTGAAGACGTTTCAACCACGCCTTGTAGTAACTATCACACCTAATGTCTGTATAGGATATCCCCCAATTAGCCCTGCTTGAGTTTTTTTACGGAAGGAAAGTGGTTTTATTTTCATCTTTGGGAAAACGGACTGTGTGGAATCGAGCGGCGGCGAGACTCCTCTGACCGCTAAATCTGTGCGTAAAATAAAAAGTTTTCACACCGAGGAGATTATTCCAAAGACAAACTCACATTAAATTCTCGGGGAATTGTAAAGCTTCTACTTGGACGCCCAGAGAAGGAGGATATACAACTTTTTAGCTGGTTTTGTGGGAACTGGTTGGTCTAACGGAGGGCGAAGGAATCCTCGTTTCTGAGCCGAGAGGCGTGCGCGCCGCGCAGGGTACAGGCTGACCCAAAGGACGGCACCTCGGAGAAAAGGTAGAGGGGTAGACGGCGATTACATGGCTACACAGAGACTACATTTTTAAAATGATTTCTGTCAAAATTACATATTCTTTGCGCCATGTCTATGTCTCATTATAAAAAGGAGCAGGCCCCTGTGAGTGCCTTAAAGCTCAGATTTTATTCTACAGCCAATAATCAAAGTTTACCGTCTTTGCTTTAATTACAGCTAAGTATGCCCCACCGGTGCCATTACCACCACGGCTCTATTTCTGCAGGCAAAGCAATGAGCTGCTAAATGCCATTACAAGCATTTATACAGTATATTAACTCACATGCTTCACGAAATGAAACTTTGATCACAGAGCGCTTTCAAGTGAGCCTTCACGGCGTAATCACTGAACACAACGTGTGCGCCAGACGTCGGAGGAAACCCTCATGTTCAGTCAGAGGCGTCACATAAGACGCTCCATTATTCCCTGACTACAGCTGCTTTTATCCGTGTTATTCCACAGGTTGTGAACCTTGCAAAGAGAAATACAAAGATTACTTCTTTTTCTTTAATGCTGCGCTGCATCTGTAGAATGCACCAGAGGAAAGTGGTGTCTTCCTCCATAAAAGCCGACCTATCACCCTCCTCCTGTAGGAATAATTAAATTGATCTTAGTAAAGGCAGTCTGTGTATGTGTGGGTGTTTGGGGGTCTTAGTGCATGACCCCACTTGTTGTTGCTAATCCTCCGTGGGTAGCCTATGCTGCAGTCTAATCCTCGGTTTTCTCCTGTTCCTCCTGCACCTGCCCACTCTGTGCCTGTACACAGAGAGGACAGCAGCAGCAGCACAGGCGAAGTTTAGTCACGCTAAACAGCGGACATGTACAATCCTGTCAATCTCCAATTCTCAAGCACAAAGCATAGTTTGTAATCTTTGTATAATCCACGATTTGTGATTGAATTACCCGCCCTTTAAATTGGTGTAGGCTGTGCGCCATGATCTAAATTGCTCTGTAATATTATTTTCATGGCTTAGGGGTTTGGAGGAGGCATAGTTTAACATAAAAAAACATTCTGTGCTCTGTTTTCACCTCTCTCTCTCTCTCTCTCTCTCTCTCTCTCAGGTTATGACGGAACTGAGTTGAACATGGAGCTTTTCTGGATTTTGTTATTTTCTGGTGTCTATCCTCTTGCTTGGGGCCAAGGAGTGTATGGTAAGAACGCCATATTTATTTTATTAGTGAATTATTGCATACTTTATTAGTAGAGGCTTATTGCACTTCATTGCAGCACTGATGGGAATTTGTTCAATTATTAAGGGCTTTTTAGTGGCTCCTATTGTCCGCATTTCAGTGTAATAACTGGCCTTTAAACTACTGCATGAACAGCTTTAGGGAGATGGACAGCAAATTATCTTGAAAGGGGACATATTACTTTTTAGAAGTCAAATGAGAGAAGCTGGGAAAACATCCAGCTGCAATTTGAGGGGGGGAACACCTACTGTAAATCCACTTCAGCTCCATTATAAACAGGAATAAACCTTAACGGAGAGTTATGATTTGTGCTTTATAACATAAGGAGTGATGCACATTGACAAAGGTCAGAACCCGGTCAGAATTTCAGTTCATCTTAAATCAACTGCACACACACACACAGGTTTCAGCAAGAGGGCTAAGCGTGGCAGAGCTCTCGTAGATAGCTTGTCTTTGTCAGGTTAAACAGGACAGTCTCCCTGTGCTTTTGAGGATAAGGCTGAGATTTGTCCCCTCTTAAGACTTCACTCTCTCTGTATTACAGAGGCTCAGTCACTTCAGCTACAGGCGCCTGGCCAGACATGCATCCTGCTGTCCCTTCGGGCAAGACAAACACACAAACTGATCTGTCAGCTTTGATACTTTGATTTCGACATTTGAAGGCATGTGGCAGCCATTGAAAACAAGGTCTGTTTAGTCATAGTAGCGCAGAGTGCTGTTGTCATAAGCAATCCTGCAGCCTGCCGTCACGCTGAGAAATGCTGACAGACTGTCATTTGCTGGGGCATATAAGGCCTGTGTAAAAGTCCTCGCTAACTAATCAGGCTCATACCACTCTAACACTTTGCTGACATGTCAGTAGAAGTGCAAACTTTATTCTGATTTGGATGATTCTGAGATCTGTTTTAGCCTTTAACATATACGTTGTTGAAAGCCCCAGTTAAAGGATTATATTGATGGCAGTGTGTGCAGTGACAGTGATGCATGTGATCTCAGGAACTATTTTTGTTGCTCTGTTTAAATAGAAAATGTCAAACATAGCTTCACAATAAAAGAGGATTTTTTAGGAGTTTTTCATCTAAAAACATTTTTTCACCTGCAGCTTTTTGAGCCTTCTTGTGCTTCTTCAATATCATTTTCAGCATACTCGCCAAGATACTTTGAAACATAATACTTTATACTTATATAATAATGTCCAGAAGTAAGACTTCCAGCTGTGATTTGGAGTGGGCTGTTGCCCCTCATGGAGTGACTTTTCAGATCTATTTCCGGTCCTCATTCTCATTATGTTTTCGTAACTGCACTGTGAAACTGTTTCAGGTTTTCCTCTGATTGTGTACATTTGTGCATCGTTGCCTCATGGGTTCTGTCACAAATATGCAGTGGGTCGAGGCAGTCGGCGCCAGGCGTGGAGGCTGCAATCATACTTCCTGTTTTTTTTTGATGATAGGTGTTTTAGTCGAGACAAGTCCCAAGGCTTTATGGGAATTTTGCTGGCTAATATTCACAAACTGTGCACACCCAGGCGAATCGTCTGGTGGTGCTGCTCAGCTGTGCATCACTGTATCAAACAGCTTCATGTAGGTAGATCATCAACACTAAAAAGACTCATTCAGAAAGAGCGAATGGTTTCGCAGTTTGCACAATTGCAGTAAACAACACAAATAGGGAAGATTGGGAAGAGTGCCAATTAGTTTGGCACTCTTTGTATGCAGATATGCATAAAATGGTTTCCGTCACTTTGGAATTGTTTAGCACTTGCTCTAGCAGACAGATGCGACTCACTGTCCGTCGGGAGCTGTACGGTGAAAGCATGTCTGATTGATGTCAGCGCTTTGGACGGCTGTGAGGTTCATTTAGTGTAGCCTTCTCTGGGGTGTGTTTTAGATATGTGTGTGTTTGTGTTTTGTCAGCTTACGCCTGTGAATCTGTGTGTGCAGGTGTTTGTGCTCGCGTGTGAGAAGTGTGCGAGTCTGTGTGTGCGCGTGTGAGTGGGATGTGTCTGTGCAGGAGACGCACTCTTCTTCCCGTTGCAACAGTTTGCTGGCTCAGCAGGGACTTGTGGATCAGCCACTGTTTCTGTGGCAGCAGTGTAGTATTGATTGCACTCCTGTGAATTCTGATAGGCTGTCAAAAAGCTTGTAACACCTGTCTGTCAAATTGCAATTGGACAGGCGAATGCACAAGGAATAGTTATGCTGTATTGTCAAGAAAAGGGAAAAGCTGCACGCCATATGTTTTGTCACAGCAAGCATTGTTATGTAAGTCTAATAAGATCATCTTTAGCCTGTGTGTTTTATTAGAATCTCTGTGTTTTCTCTTGGGCTGGGGTGGTTAAGCTTGTTATATTTGTCTCCACACAATGATCTTATACAGAATACAGCAATTTTAAATTTTCATTTAATCTGAAGACACTATAATCCAAGGACATTACAAGCATCATGTGGCATTCACACAAGCCAGCAACACATTTAGGGATCAGCAAGGTTCAGAAAGTTTCAAGACACTTATCAGGATGTGACTCTTCAAGTGAAGGACTCAACGCATTCAGAGTGTACCAGAAAGAGTGTCTCTCCATCTCACACTATGCGTGAGTTCACAGAGACACCAAATTATTGATTGCTTGACAAAGTCACACAAAGCCATTAGCTGGCGCTGTAGATGGAATCCAAACTGCATTAGGTTGCAACATGATGCTTCATTATGTGCTTGTTAACAGGAAATTTAATGAACTCAAATCAATGATTTTGTTAACAGTGTTTTTTTTTTTTAGTTTTTGATTTGAGCAAGGCCCTCACAGCAGCAGACATGAGGCCTCGCCCTTGGCCATAGAACACAGCACTATAAGAGGTGCAGAAAGTGAAAAAGTGTAATATGCTTAAATTTTACATTAATGTAGCATCACTTTGAAGATTTAGCCCAAGGAATAATGAAATCCTTCATTTTATTATGCATGCATATCTTAATATGACACTGCATTCAGTGTCATATTAAAAAAAAAACTAAATGTTTACTTATGTCATTAATGTGTTTAAATAATTGAAATTTCTTTGATTGTTGGGTTTGAACAAAAACAGAGAGGAGTTACCAATTTAGGAAAAATCACAATTTCTGTATTTTATGTATGAGCCATTTTATTATTTTAATTTTAACCTCCTCCAAATTAAGATAATATAATATAATACTTTTATTACATTTAATAAAATACATTTTTGTTAAATAATTGCTTCTTTTAGATGTTACTTGCATGTTATTATATTTTAGAGCACATACTGTATGATACATTTAAAGACTATTGGAAAATGCAGTTGTATTCCCTCTGTTTTTGCTGCTGTGATGAATGATGTAATAGTGGTGATGTGTTTTTGGAGTTCTGTGGTTTGAAGTGATATACACATTAATGAATTATGATCTAAGTAACAAGTACTCTGGAATATCTTCTGGTATATTTGGGTATAATACTACACTTGACACCTTCACTGTACGCTGTGGCATCAATACTGCAGAAATAAACCACTTGCTGCGGTACATCAGTTTGCCATGGCGCTCGGGTTGACTGCTAGTGACCTGGAAAGAGATCGTTCCAGGTTTAACCGGCCATTGACTCCCTGGTGACTTTAACTCCTCTTTTTCCCACATCAGCACTTTTTGTTTGTGTGTCTCTTTCATGTCTCTTGCTGCTGAGTTTATTTGGGATGCTGAATATTGCCCTTTTCTAATAAGCATCCATAATTTATTGGTGGCTTTGAGGCAAAGGAGGAAGAGGGAGAAGAGGACGGGAGACAGTGATAGGAAGAGACTGAAACATTAAGCGGTAGATGATGATAATCTTTCACCTCCCACAGTCTGACACCTGCTTCACTCCTTCTTCTCTTGCTTTTAGTCCTCTGTTTACAGCATGTGTGTTTGTGCTCTTATGAGTGATTGAATACATGCAAACACACAGCTCCATGCACACACACACCTCTACTCTCTGTTTTTTTGCTTTGCATGTTGCACATTTGTTTCACTACTTTAAGTCCTTGAAATGTGAGTAGTGCTGGTTAGACTGTTAAATGATATGAACAGACAGATGCTGCACTAGTTATTAATGTAAATCCGAACAGTGATCAGTTAAACAGCTGTAACAGTGCAAACTACACTAGAAGCAAAGCTTTTTACTTTCACTTGCATCCTTTATGTGCCATTGTCCCTCCCTTTCTTTGTGTCTGTCTCCACTCATCTCTGTCAGTGTCTATGAGCTCATCCTTTCTGCTAAAACTTTCAGTCCACGCTATGCTTTAATTATGTCTTCCTTCTCCTGTGTCTTTGTCAGTGTAACCGTGTCTGGTTTGTAGCATTACTGCTCTTCCTGTCTCACTATTAAAAGGGTCAGAGAACATTCATAATAGAATACAATATAAAACCTGCTTGTTTTGATGCTTACTCAGCTAATTTTTTTCCTGTTGTTGCCCTCTCCTCTCCTCTCCTCTCCTCTCCTCTCCTCTCCTCTCCTCTCCTCTCCTCTCCTCTCCTCTCCTCTCCTCTCCTCTCCTCTCCTCTCCTCTCCTCTCCTCTCCTCTCCTCTATTTTCTCTGTATGGCTGACTGGATATGAAAGCCTGACAACATTTCTATTAACCTTCAGGTCAGCAGCAGAGCCATAGGCCAATGGCCGGAGTGATATGTTGACTGCGGTTTACATTAGCCTTGCTACCTGGGGTAAAGGATAAGAGCTCCACGACAACATCTTGGGAGGTCTGATTTATCACCTTGCCTCCCACTAGTTTGACTCTAAGCGCTGGGTGGACACAAGGCAGGAGGTAGAGTTGGGCAGTCTAGTGCATGGGGGGCTCCGGTGAGGTGAGAGTGTAATATATCTCCTTAGTAACCATAGCCTGGCAAGTTTTAGGGCTATATATTAACAAGTTACTTTACTTGTTTGTCAAAGACAGTACTTCTGAGGTTTTTGTTGTTATAACATGCAGATAGATTAAAATGTAAGTTAATGCATGTGAATTGTCTTTGAAAGTTATTTATATGCAATTGCATGATATCACACAGGTACAGTTTTTGGTGTTGTTGATTGAGTGGCTTTATTTCTCTTGCGTCAGCCTTCACATAGCCAATCAATGTGAATCCAGTAAGAATAGACACACACTGACTGGGTGAATTATTATCCGCTTGCCCTGTAAATGTCTCAGTTTTTCAATGTTAAACAAGAAGAAATCAAAGAAAGTTTGATGAGGAGGAGTGAAACGCTGAGTATCACCACAGGCTCCAGCAGCATGTGTCTGTGCTGAAAAGCCATCAGAATTATTGTAATTTTTGTCAAAGGTTATCATGTAACCTCCTCCCTCCTCTTTCTGCGTGGCTTTGGTCCTTTCTCACACTCTCTCCTTTGGAAGATGATGATGCTCTTTTCCATGCAGATCACCTCCACGCACAATCGTGCCAGAGCCCACACAGTTTTTGACCTGCTCATACAGACACATGTGCACAAACATCTCTCACAACACTATTTACCTTTTGCTGAACTCAGCGATTACTACCTCACTCTCACCCACTCTCATGTCTTTGTACTGGGATGTTAGTCACACACACACACACACACACCTCTTTGGCTGAGAGTGGTCCAGAGTGTAACAGAACGACGTGGGTGCCCTGTGGGTAGGAAAAACTGTCAGGGAAACTTCACTTTTCTCCTCTGTACTCCTGTCACTCTGTCAGACATTATCAAGCACCACTTTGTGGCTATTCTTCAAGAGGGATATATACTGTATGTGTGCATACATGTCTGTGTGTCATCGTCCTAATGTTTTAATGTACTTTAACAACAGCTAATGGAGTGCAGGTGTGTCTGTGTGAGCACGGGGTCTGATCCTGATGTCTTGAGAGTGAAGGGAAGTTTGTGTGTGTCAGTGCTGTGCGTTTGCCTGCGTGAACATGAGAGGGAGGGAACATTTGGCAACTAACTTATTCATGAAGGCGACAGGATGGTTGTGAACAGTGGTGAGAACATGGCTTACATCAGAGACCGTCTGCCTGCTCTTGCACTTCTCTCACACTGTCACTCTCATTCTTCTTCTCTTTCTCTTGCACTCCGCTCTGTCTCCAGCACATCAGCATCATTCTTTATGCTTTTAAATTCAATTCCTTGTAGTTTCATTAATTTTTTTTAGCATACTTTAGCAAAACTGTAACACTTATATGTGTATTATTTGTCCAGACTCTTTGACATGCTTTTTTTCTGTGTTCCATTACTGTCTGCCACACAAAATACCAGAGGCGGAGTTTCACAGCTGGGTATTTTTGAAATATACAAACTATCTTCAAAGAACCCCTCAATGATTTAGACATATAAAATCACTGTTTGAAATAATAATTACGGACACTATGAAAATACAGTGAAAGCCTCTTATTAGTGATCGGCGCTTATATGGATCAAAATCATCCTATAAGAATACTTTGAATAATATGCTTATAGTATCAGATTATTAATTTACAGTGTTAATTTGGGATGCTTTCATAAAAAAGACAACCTATGCTATTATTAAACATTGTTTAGGGTCAGAGCACACAGTGATGCAAAGACACTATTTTATCAAGAATTCCTCTTCGTCAGCTTGAATGAGTTTTTGCACACAGAGTGGACAGGGACATGTATGAGGATGAGACCAGACAGTACAACAACAAACCGGTCAGTGGCTATCCACATTCATCAAGCTTCAGACTGTTCATTGAATGCTGTTGCTATGGTGACATTACAGTATCATTTGTTGCGCAACTGTTGATAGATAGATACTTGAATTATCCCCATGAGGGGATATTCACTCATCTGTACTGACCATCCCTAAGTTCTCCAGGGCTTGATAAAAGCCAATGTATGAAGATAAATACTTACTGATCAATCGTCATCAGTTTGCTCTACACAAACTGTGTAAGTCTCTCCAGTATTCTCTTCAAATGTTTTACACAAGGTATCTTGTGTCTGACATTTGAGCTAACTTTTCAGCTCCATATGTCATAAAATCCTGCTAATACACCCATGTCTTAAACTTATATTTAAGCTGAGAGAGATGTTATGACTTCAGCAGTTCAATTTGCATACAGCCTTCTAGTGTCAGACTCTGTACGTACATCATTCTGACACTGAAGCATTCAACTGAAGTAACAATAAGTCATTTAGCTGTAGACAGGGGTTGTTAAAATGTTTTTAAATCTTAACCATATTTCATGGTAATAGCTGGATCAAATGGTTAGAATTTAGATTATAAGCTTATTGTGTCATATTTGGCAATCCCTTTTGTTGGCACACTGTGCCAGACCTCAGGTGTAAATTTCCTCAGAGAGCCTCAAAGTATTTGGGATTGTTGGCTCATGCCAACAAATAGAGTGCTTTTACAGAGCCTACAGGCAGCCGCTCTCGCTGTCAATCGCACCTTCAGCACAGCCATAGATACATTCTGTCACTTCACATGCTGCTGACTGCCTGAGTCTTATCATACAGATATGCTCTCTGACTTAAAGAGTGGCAGGAAACACAGTTTTCAAGGCTGCTCCTGCCGCCACGTATGTTCTGCCTGTCCCTGTGGTGTACACACAAAACCTTGGACAACAACAAAACAACCACAACTGCTGGAGTTGGTCATGTCCAACTAAATTTTCTGACAGCGAGAAGGGATCAGCACTGGAAATCTATCTTGCTCCTACACACATCTGGCCTCAATAATTCAGTGATGCGTGCTGCTTGGAGATCTCGCCCTCTCTCTTTTGCTCTCCTGCTCTCACTCAGTGTCTCAATCTTGTTCTCCCCTGGTGGTGAACCCCCCTCCTCCTCCCCTGCTCATGCCAGTTTTAGTAAAATTTCCTGGCACTTTAAACTGTTTGAAATTTCAGCCTGCTGCTCTCACACTTTTCGTATTTTTTTTTCATGCATCTCAGAGGAGTTGGGGTATAATCTTGCGGTTATGTTGAAAAGTCCCCATGTTCTCAGTGTAGCAATTTACCTGCCTCCAGCACACACATCCTGATCCCTCTCCTCCTCCTCTCTCATTCTGTCTGTACCCATCTACTAAACTTTTACCTGTCAAAAAAGATGTTCCTGTCATCTTCCTCTCATCCTTTCTGCCCTTCTCTCGCTGATCCTCTCCTTCTTTTTTGCCATCCATATAGCTACCCTTAGCATGTCAAATAAAATGCACCCATTCTCTGCTTTCCATCTCGTTCACATCCTAATTCCCTCCCTTCATCCAAAACCTTTCAGCCCTTTAACTCTTGTCGTCACCTCTCTTCCTCCCCCTCTCCCTCCTCCCCTTCTCCTCACTATCCTTCCCTTTCCTTATTCCCAGCACCTCTCTCCTCCAAAGCCCTGTCATCCTCTCACTATCATCCACCAATTCAGTAGCAACCATACACCCACCTCTCTACTTACTGCATATATAGGACATGGTGCACACTGTCATTGAACGCTGCAGACAGGCTTTTGGGAAGCTGGGTGGAGGGCTGGCACTGGGGAGAAGGGAGACAGACTGGGTTAGCAGCAACCACCCAAAAAAAGTGAGAAAGAGTGAGAAACCTGCTTCTTTTCTTTTTGGTATATGAAACTGAAGATTCACCATTTAAGAAAAAAAAGGAAAATGTGAAAAGATCTGGAGGCGTAAAGAAAGAAGTCAGCACATCAAACCTCTGTAACCTGCTTCACTTCTCTGTTGGGGTGGCAGTTTGAGGCAGCATAGCTGCTGCCATACCTGGATTTCTTACCATTGTGAGTTTTACCAAGTAACAAAATCAATATGCTTGGTGTCAGGATACAAACATCTGCTGCCCCTAATTTCACGTGCAATGCTAAATAAGAGGTGTTGTGTTAGATTTGTGCAGTCGGCCTCAGCTCCACCTCTTTGCCCATTTTTGAACTGAAGCAAAATCAGTTATTTAAATTTAGCATGGCTACACTACGCCTTCCTTTATACTGCAGGTGACAAATCAAAATAATAAAAATGTAATTAACCAGAGAGGTCACAGTCTTTCTTCGAGGTGGAGATCATTCAAGCCTTTGTGCAAACGTAAAAAAAGAACACATCATTTTCCAAGCTAGCACACACTTATTCTATAGGATAGCAAACTATTGAGGGCTGCTATTTCCAGATACATGAATAAGAATATTATTTTGAACTCAGTCACTGTGATGCCTGTGGCTCAGTAAGGACATGTCACCCCTGCATAAAAGTAATTTCTGCACGCATCCATCATTTATAGTGGAAGAACCATGAAACAGCGGAAACGTAGCAGGTAAATTTCAAACTTTTATTCAAAGAAACCAGACATGCTCAGCGATATTCTCATTTTCGTCAGCTTATCTGATGGTCTCAGAGACATAATGCAGAGGGAAAATCTGTGTGAGCAGCTGTGATGTCAAACATTCAAAGATTAAAAATGATGTGGGAAGAAAAGTCTTTTACATCATGATATGTATGAATCAGATCTGACAAACTCATCATGTCATTTATTTATCCACAACACCACCTTTCTATTTCATGCAATAACACATCTGGGCGTCTGAAAATTAATTTGTCATTTGACAAAAATGTCATGGTTCTGGCTTATAAAAGATGAGAAAAGGGACACATGGCAGAGCAAAAGGCTCGTATTAAAAAAACCGAGAGACACAGTCAGAGTGACATTGAAAAGGGCAGGGCCAGATACAGAGCAGCTAAAAGAAGAAAGGCTTCCCTAGAGACAGAGAGGTACCGTCAGCGACAAGGTGCTCAGAAAATGAGAAAGAAACTGAGGGAACGAATTGCAGCGAGAGAGCGAAAGAAAGTGGGACTGAGGGCAAGACCTGAACTTTATTTGCTTTGGCCCAAACCAAATTTGAAAATATTTTACATTTGATACCTTTATGGAAGTCAGGTTTTTTTAAAAAGAGAAAAGAAACATCTGGTTTCTAAAACTTCTGTGTTGCTATTTACTACCAAATCACAAAAGGATGAAAGGAATATCTATGTTGTCATGTTGAGAGACGAGGATATGGACCAGTCAGGTTGGGTTTAGGGAAAGGACAGGGTTTGGGTTAATACGCATTAATATTAGCCACAGAAACTCAACATCCACAGCTAGAAGGGTCATGAATTCTGCTCCAACAATATCTACCAAACAACATAAGTATTTCACATTTTCTGAGCTGCTCTAAAGCATTGGTCATGTCAGCAAACCCTCTAAACCGCTTCAAACACTGGACATAGACCTGAAGGAGCCCACCGTGCTGGACTCCTCTGAGTCTTTGTGAGGTCTTCACAGGTTGGAGCAGAAATGCTTCAGGTGCTGGTGTGACTCCCATTTCTTTCCCTTTCTGCCTCTGCACGGGGAGCTTTTCTTAATATATTCTCTCAGAGAGACTCTCCCTCTTTTTTCCATTATCTCACACTTTTTCACATTTCAGGACAGAGCAGGCTAAGTGCACGGAGGGCAGCACAGATGAGGGTAACATGTACCTTTTCCCACTGTTTATTTATTTTTCTCCTACTTTTAACACATTATGGTTACTCAACATATTTTTGCTCCTCAGCTATATATTTTTTTCTTACTTTCATTCTATCTTTGTGTTTAAAGTCTTCATCCATTTCAACTTCATTCTTCATTCTTCCTTGTTTTTAATCTTTCTCCCTCGCCCTCTCTATTCTAGCCTGCAGCACCCTGCAATGCAAACACAACCTGTTCTGAAGGGAAGTGAATTATTGAAGCCACTGCTGCCGTTCCCTCAGTGCAGAAGTGTACCGCAGAGGCAGCATGGAGGAAGAGGAGGGAGGGAGGAAGGAGGGCGCATGAAAGAAACACAGATGATAGATTTGTGAAAAATGAAGCAGGGTTAAGGGTGCAGAGAGGCAGAGAAATCTAATTTTGTTTACATGGTTGCAACAACATGAGAGTGTGTTTACAGCTGGACAAGAATGTGCAAGGCAGGGGGTCACACACATATTTAGATATCCTGTTACATAATATGTGATGGGAGAATGTAAAGCTGGTCTGACTATTGGAGTTTTCTTTGTGTTCTGTTGATAAAGTGAGGATGACACTAGACGTCAGTACACATTCAGCTGTCTCTGGCTCCTTCTGACACCGTTGCTGTCTGTGTGTTTTTCTTTCCGTTTTCTTTGTGTTGCTGTCTTTGTCAGATTTACAGCCATATAAATATCATACATTTTAATCAGGCACAATGTTCTTATTGATGTCTTTACACAGATAGTTTTTTCTATAATAATAATAAACCAAAAAAAGCAAACTTGATAGACTTGCTACATGATAAACTTTCCCAGATGTCCGGGCAGATTTACAGACCTTTGTAGAAGGACATCATTTTTCAGTAAATGATGCAGTTGTAGTCAAAGTACTGTTCTAGCCCTCTGTATTGTCCACTGGCATTCACTTCAGGCATCACTGGGTGGCAACAACCTCCACAAGCCAGGTATAGCAGTCTGCATGTAGCCTGAGAGGCGAAGCCCAGGGCATGAAGCTTTTAAAAGAGAACCTGCTCATTTGAGCTTGTTTAGCTTGAATAAAAGAATGATGAACCGACTGCACATTTGGACTTTTGCTGAAAGTCTGAAGTTTTGTTTCTCATGATTCTCACTTTTGTTTCGTCCTTTTTATTTGTGGTTGGGCTTAGGCATTACAATTAACAACTGGTTAGGCATAGGTGTTAAAACCGGATTAGGGGTATAAAAAACATGCATTCATAACCTTAAACACATTATGACAACTCCCACACATGCAGTCATGCCAGCGTCATTTCCAGGCACATAGCTCATACTACATTTTCCCGGTGATGGTGGGCTGTGAACTGGAGGTGACTCTAATCTGTGCTGCTGCTGTTTGACAGTAAGGCCATTTCTTTTAGTAAATGAGGGGGTCTAAAATAGGGTGAGGGGATAAGTGCAGGTTTCGTTTGCACACAAAACATCATGAGATCTCTGACTGCATGGTCTGTCAGTGTGCTTCCATGTCATATAAGTAAAGCTGGTTCCTGTCTGTGGTCCTTCTCCATGAAGTGTGTCTGGATACTAATTGATACAGCATGTGGGATGTTTGTATATCATCGGTTTACATGTTATATCATGTCAGAGTGGTACTGTGAATAATGGCTGAGGTAAAGCTCAAGCTGGATCCATACTCCGCGAGACAAAGACATTTTTCCCCCCTGCAGACGTTACGCCCACAAAATGACGTCATTTTTGTCTCTGACCGCCCGCTGATCCGCACTCCTGTGCACAGGGTCCGGGCCGAACTTTGTCTTTCAAGGCTGTGCGGCAACCATGCTGTGATTGGTCGGAATTTATTGTGGGCGTGATGAAAGTGGAGAAGCGCAAGAGCCTCTCCAGGTATATAGGTAGGTGTATAAACAGCGCTGATTCAACAGATTTAGATAAGACCATACCGGTTTTGCATGATGAGCAATAAAAGAAAGAAAGAAAGGCAAGTCAGGGTGATTTGTCACCAATAACTCCAGACAGCCATTCACACATACCAGATGGTGACTGTTATTACCATTCTATATACTCCTACATACCCGGGCATAATAGGCTCGTTAACAATGTCTGTATATCTTTGCTATTGTTACTTTTAATGTCGCATCTTCACAGCTCATCACCGGACAGTTTGAAGTATCGCAGGCACATTGGAACACGGTAGATGTGCAAATGTGGTCATAAAGGCACAAACACTGAATCTTTGCTATTGTTACTTTTAATGTCGCATTTTCACAACTCATCGCCGGACATCTCACGCTGTTGCAGGCTCCCTCTCTGTATAATGCCCTCTTGCCATGGCACAAGTCCTTGTGGTGTGTTAAAAACTCAGTAAAGTCTTTCCTTATAGTTTAGTGGGCGGGCCGTATGAGGAGTTCTGCACACACGCGTCTCGCGGAGTATGGTACCTCAGTGCGGAAAAGACCTTTTTTTTGTATCTCTTACCACCCGTGGAGCGCGTTCTCCGCTCTTTGTCTCGCGGAGTATGGATCCAGCTTCAGAGTGGAGCTGTGCATGCAACCTGTGGATTGGATACTGGTAGCCTGGACTCAGTTGATGGAAATACACTGAAGGATTTGTCCAATTTGATGAACGAGTGACTTTTTTTCACAGGGCCAGGTGGTATTAACCTTTTCTGATTAAAACACAGAGTTGTCAAATAACTCTTTGACATAGTAGTATAAACATCATTTGTTTTTCTGAATGATTAAATATTGAATTAAAATAAACCTCTGGATAAAATGTGTGTAAGTCAAAAACTGGCGAAAGCTTCAGACACTCTTAAACATAAAATATTAGGTACAGTATGTGTGGCTGTGTTATGTAGGTTAACCAAAACAAATCTTGGTGTGGGTAAAATTACAAAAAATATATATATTAAAAACTGTACCAAAACAGACATTGAACTTAATACATGATGTCATTAGCTGCATGATTTATTCCAAAAAGCCTGACCAGACTGAAAATACACCACACACATAGTAGATGCGAATGTTGTAATTGGTAACTGCAGGATTTCATGCACTTTCATCTTCCCTGTAGATTCCCACTTCTCTAATTGCTGCTTTTTTGTTTGGCAGTGAGAGCTTTGAAATCATGCCCAAGAAAATACGTTTTTATTGGTGCCAAATTGAATTGAAAATTGTTGATGCCGTATAAATGTGCTTCACCACGGTATGGGCTCCCTGCCAGAGTGTTGATGAATGTACTTTGGCTCAAGTTTGGAGCAGATACTAGCCCTTTCAGATGTTTGTGAGCATCGCAGGTTAACGTTTAGCTTTAGCAGTTGTCCTTGAGCTTGACAAGTGATTTTAAATGAAGTATTTTATGATAAGTAGTAAGGAGATCTTTTTAATCAATGAATATTTTAGTAGTTATGTTTTAGTGTGGTCTTTACATATCCATAGTTATTTAACACAACACTGTACATGCACA